>NC_053490.1:232664466-232794466 GCF_905171775.1 Rana temporaria | reverse complement strand
ATTTTTAAATTTAACTCGAACAAGAGGAGCCCCCGGAATCCGAGGGTCTCAAACTGCAGCCTGCAGCACTGCCTGCCCGAAGGCAGTATCAGTATTCCTTCTTACGTCCAACTTGTAGAATTTTGTAAACGTGTGGACAGAAGACCAGGTTGCCGCCTTGCAAACTTGAGCCATAGAGATCTGGTGGTGTGCTGCCCAGGAGGCGCCCATGGCTCTAGTAGAATGAGCCTTTAATGATACTGGAGGAGGCAACCCTTTCAAGCCGTAGGCCTGAGTGATTAATTGCTTAATCCACCTAGAAATGGTGGACTTTGCAGCTGCCTGCCCCTTCTTGGGCCCATCCGGTAGAATGAACAGCACATCTGTCTTCCAGATCTTCTTTGTAGCTTTAAGATAGGCCTTCATGGCCCTGACAATATCCAAGGTATGCAGCAACCCTTCCTTTCTGGAAGTAGGTTTAGGGAAGAAGGATGGTAATACCAAATCCTGGTTCAAATGAAAACTGGATATGACCTTCGGAAGGAAGGAAGGATGAGGGCGGAGAACGACCCTGTCCTTATGAAAAACAAGATATGGTTCCTTACAGGATAAGGCTGCCAGCTCCGAAACTCTTCTTGCGGAAACTATGGCAACCAAAAATACTAACTTCCTTGTCAGTAGAACCAAAGGAATATCAGCCAACGGCTCAAACGGTTGTTTCTGTAAACTTGACAGAACAAGATTTAAATCCCACGGACAAAGCGGGGATTTAACTGGAGGTCTAATACGCAAGACCCCTTGAAGGAAGGTCTTAACCAGCGAGTGGGTGGCCAGCAGCCGCTGAAACCACACTGACAGAGCAGAAATCTGTCCTTTGATTGTGCTTAATGCCAATCCTTTATCCACTCCTAGCTGGAGAAAACTTAATACTCTATCGATGGTAAATTTGCGAGAAAGCCATCGCTTGGACTCACACCAGCCTACATAGGCCTTCCAGACCCTGTAATAAATCACCCTAGAGACCGGTTTCCTGGCTCTGATTAGGGTAGAGATTACTTTCTGAGACAGACCTCTACCCCTGAGAATCAGGGATTCAGCTTCCAGGCCGTCAATTTTAGATGCCGTAAGGCAGGGTGGAGGATCGGACCTTGCGATAGCAGGTCTGGCCGTAGAGGAAGAGTCCAAGGGTCTCCCACTACCATCCTTAAGATTAGTGAGTACCATGCCCTTCTGGGCCATGCTGGAGCTACCAGGATGACTGGTATGTGCTCCACCCGGATCCTGCGCAGCAGGCGGGGTAGTAACTGGAGCGAGGGAAACGCATAAAGAAGTTTGAACTGATGCCAAGGGCAAACCAACGCATCGGTTCCGCAGGCCATCGGATCCCTTGAGCGGGACATGAACCTGTCTAGTTTCTTGTTGAGTCTCGATGCCATGATATCCACGTCCGGCACTCCCCATCTTTGGCAGAGTGCTTGAAAGACTAGTGGATGCAGAGACCATTCCCCCGGCCATAGAGTCTGGCGGCTTAAGAAGTCCGCCTGAAAGTTGTCCACTCCTGGAATGAATATTGCCGATATGCAGGGCACATGAGCCTCTGCCCATAGAAGAATCAAGCTCACCTCTCTCTGAGCGGCTTGACTCCTGGTTCCCCCTTGGTGATTTATGTATGCCACGGCCGTGGCATTGTCTGATTGAATTCTCACCGGGAACCCCTGCAATTTTGACGTCCAAGCCCTGAGGGCTAGTCGAGCAGCTCTGAGCTCCAAGATGTTGATGGGCAACTGCTTCTCTGGCTTTGCCCAAGTACCTTGGCGAGTGCAACCATCCAAAATTGCTCCCCAGCCCGTCAGGCTGGCGTCTGTGGTCACTATCTTCCAAGCCACTGGGCTGAAAGACCTCCCCTTCAGTAGATTCTGAGGGTCTAACCACCAACACAGACTTTGTCGGACTCTTGATGAGAGCGGCAACGGGATATCCAAGGCCTGTGGCCTTCTGCTCCATGCTGACAGGATGGCTGCCTGTAGGATGCGAGTGTGGCTCTGGGCGTATGGTACCGCCTCGAATGTGGCCACCATCTTGCCTAGTAACCTCATACATAGGCGAATAGTCGGTTCTTTCTTGCTTAGAACCAGTAGGATTAATTCCTTGATGGCTTTTACCTTCCTTAGAGGTAGGAACACTCCTTGTTGTTCTGTGTCTAATCTCATGCCGAGATATTCCAACTGCTTTGTGGGCTGGAAAGCTGACTTTTCTCGATTTAGGACCCAGCCAAACCTCTCGAGGTATTGGACCGTGAGGGCCACTGCTCGCTCCAAGCCGGGAGACGAGTGATCTATGACTAGGAGGTCGTCCAGGTATGCTAGGATCGTGACCCCTTGGATCCTTAGTTTGGCTAGGATTGGGGCTAGGACCTTCGTGAACACCCGGGGGGCCGTAGCCAACCCGAAGGGAAGCGCCACGAATTGGAAGTGACGCGAAGCCACCATGAAGCGTAGATATCTTTGATGTGGCTGATAAATTGGAACATGAAGGTAGGCATCCTTTATGTCTATGGACGCCATGAAGTCGTCCTTCTGGAGTGTGGCAGCTGCTGACCGCACGGATTCCATCCGAAATGAGCGGATCTTTAGATATGCATTTACCATCTTTAGGTCCAAAATTGGCCTGACATCTCCATTGGATTTTGGGATGATGAATAGGTTGGAGTAGAAACCCAGCCCCTGTTCCAGGACTGGTACCTCTACTATTACTTCCTGGGAAAGTAGATGATCTAATGCCGATCTTAATGCGGCTCCCTTTTCCGGATCGTTTGGAATCCGACTTCTGGAAATGAGGAGGAGGAAACCTTAGGAAATCTAATTTGTAGCCTGTGGCCACGGAAGACCGTACCCACTCGTCGGGAATGCTGGCTTCCCAAATCTCTGAAAAGAGTCGCAGCCATCCCCCCACCTTCGTGGGTGGGGGCGCCCCTTCATAAGGTTGGCTTGGGGGCTGGTTTTGCTGGTTTGCGAAACCACTGCCTTTTGCCTCTAACAGCCTGTCCTTGTGATCTGCTGTTGAAGCCGAAGTTTGCTTTTGCAGGAGGCCGTCGATACTGCTTGGCATTAGAGGGCCCCTGCCCAGGGAAATACTGTCGTTTAAACGCAGGTCCCTGAACCTTCTTCTTAGTTGGCAAGAGAGTACTCTTGCCGTTTGAAATGGTCTGAATGTATTTATCTAGGTCTTCTCCGAAGAGTCGTCCTCCATGGAAGGGGAACCCTACCAGGAGCTTCTTGCATGGGGGCTCCTTTTTAACCATAAGAGTCTTCTCATATGGATAAGGGATAACGATAAACGTGACGCTTGCTGGATAGAATCCTTGATTGCGTCTACCGTAAAACATATGGCCTTAGGGACATCCGAAAATTTTTCTGCCTGCTGGGCCGGAATAAGTTTAAGCATCTGCTTAAATTGATCCGATAATGCTTGAGCGACCCCAATCGCAGCCACAGCTGGCTGTACTACTGCCCCTGCAGTAGTGAAGGAGTTCTTAAGTAGTGCTTCCAAGCGCTTATCAACTGGATCCTTGAACACCTGTATGTTTTCTACAGGGCATGTTAACGATCTGTTAACACATGAGATGGCTGCGTCCACTGCAGGAGTAGCCCATCTTTTGGATAAATTTTCTTCCATAGGATATAGGACAGAGAACCTTTTAGGTGGTAAGAAGATCTTATCTGGCTTGTTCCAATCTTGGAACAAAATTCCCTCTAATAGAGGATGGATCGGAAACACAGCATTGCTTTGAGGCGCCCTCAGTGAGCCCAAAGCTGAAACCGTCGATACCTGGAGATCTGGTACTGGCAAGTTGAATGCCCTATGGACCAAGTCCGACAATCCTTGAATCCACCAGCTCTCCCTCAGGGAGACTGCCCCAGACTCCTCTGTATCCGGGTCTTCGATCCCTGAACCTACTTGGTCCTTGTCCAAGAGGTCGTCCAATTCCCCTGAGGAAAGGACCTCCTCTTCTGAGGGTCCGCGCTCGGGCGACGGAGATCTATTCCGCTTACTGCCCTCTTTTAAAGAGGTGAGTAATACCTCCTCCGTGACCATCTTAGGGTTGGACTGACCCGCGTCAGCTCCAGCCCCAGATCCCGATGGCCCCAAGGCTCCCTGTAGGGAAAACAGCGGCATACCATGGTACAATACCGAGGTACACCTGCTACCTATTGGTATTTGGAACTATAAAAGTTAATTGTCCAAACACCTGTTTGGGGGATAAAAAAATGCTTCCTCTCCCCTAGATGACTTTTTTTTTTTTTTCGTTTTTTGTTTCAAATCCAGGAAAGAAAAAACATTCTGTCCCCCCTGAGTAGTATTGCAAAGAAAAACTATGAGATGGAAAAGAAACAGCCTATTTCTAGGCTTGAAAAAACAGTCCTCTGAAGACTGCAATATCCTTTCTGGCCACTGTGTGTCCTCGGCGCCCCGTGCTGCCGCTCTGGTCTTTCTCCTCAGTTCCAAAGTATTGAATGGAACAAACAAACAAGGAAGGGCCGCCCCTTCCTTTAAGCCACTGACCCGCCCTTCCCCCCCAGCCATCTCAAACAGGAAATGCCCCTCCCGACAGGGGGAGGGGATTTTGGGAGGAAGGGACCTCTCTGTTCCAGCAAACTGCAGCCTGCAGCTTGGAACCATGAGGAGGTCAGCGTTTTGCCTGCTTGCAGGCTCTGAGGAGGAAGACTGAATGGAGCATCGCCTGGAGGCCTGCAGGTAAGCAAAGCTCTCTGACACACACATATATTTTTATATAACACAGGCCCCACTCAATGCTTTTCCAACACTACAAGGGAGGTCACATCTTATGGGGAATAATACATAGAGAGCCATCCTATCTTTATGATATGTGACTAGTTTGCCAGATGCAGTGCATAACTTTAGGCATGTCCCCTGTGACCCCCCAGAAAAAAACCTGCTAAGAACCAAGTTCCGCAAGTTTTCCCCTCACTTACCTGCTCCATGCCGCAGGACTTTGCCAAGCAAGAGGCCCAATCTTCCCCCCTCTCCGTGGGGATGTCTAGACCTTCAGGCCCTGGGTTCCTATGAAGGATCCACTGTCCTGGGCCCATATAGCACCCTGGCAACAGAAAACTTTAGGTACGCAAAGGTTTCTAAGTTCTGGGCCCAGGGTCCAGCTCTCTAAAAAGAAAAGCATTATGGGCTATACCCCAAGGGTTTGGGGTCCGGTTACTGACCACTTTAGCGCTGAGGCTTTTTTGGACAGAACCGGTAGCTCACCTAATCCCAAGGATGCGGAGGCAAGCTAAACCATGACTAACACCTAAGACACTGGCGTAAAAACTGAGGTACTCCTCCTATGGGAGGGGGTTATATAGGGAGGGGCATTTCCTGTTTGAGATTGCCAGTGTCTACACCTGAAGGTACTCCATATAACCCATATAGTAATGAATGCCGCTCTGTGTCCCGTGATGTACGATAAAGAAAACCTGTTAATGAATTATGTCCAGGAAAAATAAAAAACATAGAATCTCCCTCACGGTATTAAAACAGGACAAGAAACATGGTGGGCTGGCCGTCCCTGATATTAGAAAATATTATAATGCAGCAGTACTATCACGAGTAGTGGAGTGGGCCAAAGATAAGCAAGAAAAAAAGGATGGGTAAAAATTGAAAATGCACAGTCCAAGACACAATTGGGAAGTATAATATGGAACGCCCCACAGTATAGAACACTAAACGCTAACACTCACGAATTAACACGGATTGCATTGAGATTATGGGATAGGCTGCACAAACAAATAGATAGGGATTATAATTCACCACTTATAGTTTTAAAAGAGAATGAATTCTTTGCACCTGGAAAAAAAACAGTGGGAGGGAATTGGATTAGAAAAGACAAAGTTCAATTAAGAATGGGAGAATGTCACTCGAGGAGTTGAAATCTAAAGAAGATTTAATGATTGTGGATGAGTGGCGGTATCTCCAGCTTTGCCACTTTGTCCAGCACCTACCCCAGGCTTTAAGGACAGGAGAGGAGCTCTCACCGTTGGAACAGCTCTGTATGGCGGAAAGTTCAAAAGGTACCATCTCGAAACTGTATAGACTGTTGCTGAGGGTGGACGAGCTGGAGACGCCCCCATTCATCCAAAAATGGGAAAGGGAGCACAAAGGCGAAAAAACACTACTGAAATGATAATAAGTTTGACCCACTCTTCTGCTATAGACATGGGGACCGCAGAGATGAATTACAAGTGCATTTCAGGATGGTATACACCTGATAAAATAAGCAAATTTAGAGAAGGACAATCGGCAGATTGTTGGCGAGGGTGCGCAACAAGGGGTACAATAGCCCACCTGTGGTGGGACTGCCCTAAGATCAAAAAATATTGGGAACAAATCTTGGGCCTGATAAAAGAGATTACAGGGAGGGAGATGGAAAAAGATCCATGGGGAGTTCCATTTCATGGAGAAGAGGCAATAAAAGGGTACAAAAAGTCACTGACCCCTCACTTAAACGCAGCCACAAGGTTGATCCCAAAAAAATGGTATAATGTGGAGGTATCGGGAATGTGTTTGGTAAGATGTGTGTAGGTGGCCCCTACTGATTTACAAAGGTCACTTGTTCCTTAAATTTGATATAAAAAAAAAAAGGGGAAAGCTCAAAAGAAAAAAACACAAAAAAAAATGTCCTCATTTCTTCTGAGAATCCTCACTTCCTGTTCTTCTATCTGTAACTCCACACAGTAATGCAAGGCTTTCTCCCTGGTGTGGAGAAAGCCTCTTGAGGGGGGAGGGGGCGAGCAGGCAAGTCAGGACACTCTACTTTGCAGTGTGTTAGTGGGCATCCTGACACTCCTGCTCGCCCCTCCATCCTCAAGAGGCTTTTCTCCACACCAGGGAGAAAGCCTTACTGTGTGGAGATACAGACAGAAGAACAGGAAGTGAGGATTTCTTAGAAGAAATAAGGACATTTAAAAGCAAAATTGAAGGATGAGGTATGTGAATGAGGACTGCACTAGGGTAAAGGAAGCTATTTAGGGATTTGTTTTACCTTTACAACCCCTTTAATGATCAAAGAGAGGCTTTATAAGTACTGAAGGAACACTGCTTGTATGTCCTAAAGATAGTGTAGTGGTTATGCTGAATGGCTTTGGTGTGGGCTTAGCAATTCAGCTTTTCAGCATTCCCACGCATTTTCTGCAGGAAATTAATTTTCTAGTATGTATTAATGACGCATTTTTATGTCCTACACAGACCACACAATTCAAAAGAAAAGTTGCAAGGCCCTGACGAAGCACCCCTGTGCGAAACTTGTTGGCCAGCTGCATACTGTTATTTATCCCGCTTGTGTAACTATTGTGGTCCATGCTAATATTTTAATATCTGTTTTTAAAGATTGGGATTAAATTTTGATACATTTTTTGAACAATTTGTGTCTTGTGTGCTTACCTTCAAACAGTGCCGACGTTTCTCACTTTAAAATCCCTAATTTTGGGAGAGCCATTGTCCCTCTCAATTGTTCTCTTCTTTTAAATTTTAAGTACATTTTAAAGCGGTTGTAAACCGCATAAACTTTTTTTTTTTTCCCCCAAACCTGCAATGCAAAAGGCATAATAGGCTAGTATGCACCGCATACTAGCCTATTATGAAATACTTACCTCGGAACGAGGTGTTTACCACTCACCTAGTCCACGCCGAGCAGGATGTCATCTTGCTCCGGCGTGTCTTCCGGGTATCGCCGCTCCAGCGCTGTGATTGGCTGGAGCGGCGATGACATCACTCCCGCGCGTGCGCGCGGGAGATTTAAAATCGGCAGGGTCCGGCGATGCCGGTCCTTCAGCCGTGGATTCCCCCCCTGCGCATGCGCCGCCCGCATTGCGGGGGTAATATCTCCTAAACCGTGCAGGTTTAGGAGATATTCTCCTTACCTACAGGTAAGCCTTGTTGTAGGCTTACCTGTAGGTAAAAGTCCAAATAGTGGGTTTACAACCACTTTAAGAAATGGCGATAGACAATATTGGTTAAATATATGTGGAGGTGTGCTAAATAAATGAATTGAAATTTTGAGCCAAGACGTCTTTGGATTTATATGGATTGGTCCATAAATAATAGCGGTTGTGTTTAAAAGGAAAGGACATGTCTGGATATGTGACCCCTGATGTCAGATGCTTGCTGATGAAACGAGTTGCGAGGAATTTCCGGGGCATGTCACTTTCATAATTTGGAACAGAAGTGAAACGCGAACCGGTATTTACACATTTACATTAACGCTGACGTAATTTACCCAAGTGAAAGTGCAATTTTAACTTGTTAATACATATTTTAACTAAATCTTTTTTTCTCTCCTCCCCTGTATGTGAGACACGTGTTGAGGGTTCTGTAGTGCCATGGTGTGCGTTCTGGAGCCCCCCTGCATATTCTGATCCCTGACTGGATAAAAGTGGATAGGATTGGAGCTTTTGTATGTCGGGAGTCCGATAAACCGCTTGCAAACCTAAGGATTTCATAACACTGCATTGACTCCCTATAATAGAGGTCAATTGGTTCTGGTGAATGTGCTGTACATCTGTATGTCGGTGGCTAAGAAACACAAATTTTTTCACTTGGGGGGGGGGGGGGGGGGGGAGACATCACATCTTTAATCAGATTTACTTTGAACTACTTTGGACATGTTTTGTGGTTGCTATTCTCTGTGGAAATTTTTAGCACATTTACTGCAAAGTATGTTAATTGGTGATAGGATTGCACATTTACATTTCTCGGACCGTGACAGTATGATTTGAATTCATGGAATATTTGTAGGGTTGTCCCCTGCTAAATCTGAGACAGTTGTATTTTTTTTTTATAGGATACACCCCACACCACGGGGTTGCTTTAAGAGAGACAAATCGTTAACTTTACATTATAAAAACATTTTTTTTTGCATGTACATGATTGGCCAATGAAAATACACAACACTTTAAGCGGGAGTTCACCCAAAAATCAACTTTCTGCAGTTAGATCCAGCATACTGCTGACATCTGCAGTATGCTGTTTTTTTATTTTATTTTGGTACTTATCGTTTTAGCAGTATTTCTTCTATGGCTCCGAGCGGGGATTACTTTTTAGTATAGGCGTTCCCGAAGACAAGCAAGTTGATTGACAGCCTTCGATAGAGCGTCACGGCTTCTGAAAATCCACACGAGTGACACTCGGCAATTTACGGCGCCTGCGCAGTCAGCTCTACACGGCAGGTGCAGGCGCCGTAAACAGCCAAGTGTCATCTCGGCTGTTTTGGAAAGCTGTGACCCGCTATCGAAGGTCGTCAATCAACTTGCTTGCCTTCGGGAACGTCCATTCCCCACAGGATTCCCCGCTCAGAGCCATAGAATAAATACTGCTAAAACGATAAGTACCAAAATAATATGCTGGATCTAACTGCAGAAAGTTGATTTTTGGGTGAACTCCTGCTTTAAGTTCATTTGCTGAACTAGTATAAAAGTCTCTTGCAAAATTAAGTCTATTTTTCTTTAGTAAATCAACCCCCATATATCGATTAACTTGGAGAGACATTATGAGGATTGTTGCATGGAAATAATAGCCGAGTTTTAAACATAGTCTGTTTCCAGTCCCAACGGGCATGTTAAGCCCCCTGCAGGAATGTGCGCTGAAACCCTAGACTCCAAAATGTCTAAGAAAAGTCTTTCATTAGCCCCTTGCCAGACAATAGAGAGGTGCGACCGTCAACATAGGTGCAATGATGAAAGGATTAGCAATCTGTTGGAGATTATATGAACAATATCGCCCCCCAGAGGTTAGGTATGGCATAACAATCACTAACGAAGACGTGAGACATGGAAGTGCAATGATTGGTCGAACAGGTAGTGTGAATGAGTAATTAGGGAGTTTTGTAAAATGGAGTTGGAGACCGAGCTCTCTGTTCTCTTGGACATTTGGTGAGTAAAGATCTTGGCTGGCCAAAGCCTCATGGAAGCCTGGTCTGTAATTTGGGCCTAGCCACGTGGCCAAGGCCGAAGCCTTCTTTTTTACATCGTGAGCTCAGCCAGGGAGGACCAAGTGTTGAGTATATTTTCTATCTTATTTGCCAGTATTGTTTATTAGGCCATAGACATTTTCTGTTAGAATGTGATGTTCCCACTTTGAAGGAAATAAATATATGTTGAACTAGCAATGCTTCTGTATTTTTATAACTAGCATTATACCTGTAAGCCTAATATACACTCTGGTCTTATATATTAGCAAACAAGGGACTCATATACAGTAATACAGATGCAATAGTTATATATATATATATATATATATATACACACACACTATAAGTTACAGTAAAGGACAAATAGACACGTATAGATATTATTGCATGATTGATTTTACAAGGATAGTTTCCCATAGGTAAGATGTATCTAAATTTCTGGCATTATGATACTTATTAAAATTTCCTACTGCATAAGAAACTCATTGTTTATTTGCTATACAATAATTTCATTATTTCACCAGACTATAATGGGGCAATATAAATGCTGGCAATTATATATAAATATATACAACTTTTGCATCTACCACCTCCTGAATAAAAATAGATAGGCATGTGCAGTTTACAAGTATATTACAAAAAACATTTAGAAATATCCAGGTTCCACACAACCTTTACTAAAAATAAAACAATTTAAATGGATTATGGTGTAATGACTCACCCATAATATAGTTCCTCTTCGACAATAATAGATGCTCAAGCTCAGTATTGAAAGGACTAGAGGAAACTCCCTATGAGAGGAGAAATATACCATGCATAGGCAACTGAATTACTTTAAGGCTGAATTCACACCTATGCATTTTTTGCAGATTTTAACTACAGAACGTGTTCCATAGGAAATCACGTTAAATGGACTGTAGAGCAAATCTGCAAAATGCAAAAAGCACTTAAACTGCATAGGTGTGAATCCAGCCTAAAGCCTCATACACAAGATCGGACTTCCATCGAAAAAATCTGTGGATTTTTGTTCGAAGGGCCTTGGCCATGAACTTGTTCTGCATACAGACGGCAAAACTTTTTCAGCCAACATACACAAAACTAAATGTTTCAGCTCTTTAGCTCCACTCTTTGGGCAACTTCTGCTAATGTTGTCTGATGGTTAGAATTGGTTCAGAGCATGCGTGTTTGTACTTTGGATTTTAGACCAGACTTGTGTACACACAATTGTATAATCCAACGGCACACATTTGTCGGACAATTTGAGAGCACGGCTATCCAAAATTTGTTGTTAGAAATTCCGTCAACAATTGTCCGATGGAGCATACAGACGGTCGGATTATGCGACAAAACAAGTCCATCACACAATTGTTGTCGGGATATCCGATCGTGTATACGGACCTTAAGAAATAAAGTTTTTTCTATTCTACACACCATACTTCCAAGTCCACCAGAAAATAAAAATAAACAGCATCTTCTCAAGAATAGAGCTTCATCAGGTCAATTTTAACCACTTCAGCCCCAGAAGGATTTGCCCCAATGACAGCATTTTTTGTGATACAGCACTGCGTTGGTTTAACTGACAATTGCATGGCCGTGCCATGCTGTACCCAAACAAGATCAATGACCCTTTTTCCCCCCACAAATAGAGCTTTCTTTTGGTGGTATTTGATCATGTCTGCTGTTTTTATGTTTTGCTCTATAAACAAAAAAGACCAACAACTTAGGCTGCATTCACACCTTGGCGTACAAAATTGTGGCGTTTTGTCCCTTGAATTGCGGCGCCAAATTGCGGCGACAAATTGTGGCATTTTGTACCGTGATTTGCGGCGACAAAACGCCGCGATTGTGAATGCAGCTGTACCCCCTCTATGGAGATGGTTCACATCTATGCCGAACGCCGCCTGAAAAAAAGGTCCAGGACTTGTTTTCAGGCGGCAGGCGTACGGCGTGGAGATGTGAACCATCTCCATAGAGGTCAATGTGAAATCATCCCTCCAGCGTATCAGGGGCGGCTGCGGCGTCGCACTACAGGCGTATATATGCCTAGGTGTGAACAGAGCCTTAGTCCCCTTTCACACTTCTACTACTTGTCCCACAATTTTGGACTGCAAAATCGTATGACAAATCATTCTCCATGATTTTCAATGGCTACCATTCATACTGGCACGACTTTAAGTTGTGCCTACTTCAAAGTAGTTCAGGGACCGATTTTGATGCCACCTGCAGGCATTCATTTAAATCACAGCGAAATTGTGCGACTTTGAATTTGCACAAGTGTGAAAGGGGTATTAAGAAAAAAACTAATCGTGTTTACTTTCCAAACAAAAATATATAAAATAAACAAATGTATTCATCAGTTTAGGTTGATATATATTCTTCTACATATTTTTGGTAAAAAAATAAAAGCAAGAGGTGTATTTAGATTGGTTTGCGCAAAAGTTATCGCGCCTACAAACTACGGGATAGATTTAGGGACTTGTTTTGTTTATACTGGTAATGGCAGCGATCTGCGATTTTGAGGGACTGCAACATTACGGCGGACACACTTGACCTCAAATTACACTTTATGGGGACCAGTGACATCATTACATTGATCAGTGCTATAAAAATGCACCGATCAATGTAAAACTGACACTGGCAGGGAAGGGGCTAACACTAGGGGGCAATCAAGGGGTCATGTGTGTTCTTTCAGCGTGTTCTAACTGTAGTTGGATAGGCTTACTGAAATATGACAGACCATTGCTCCCGATCACTGGGAGCAGTAGATCCCTGTCATGTAGTTAGGCAGAACAGGGAAATGCCTTGCTTACATAGGCAGTTCCCCGTTCTGCCTCTATGCCATGATTGCGGGGCACCGGACAGAGTCCGCAGGACCCGCTATCCTGCTTTTACGGACGGACATACAGGTATGTCAGTTTGCGCAGGAGAACCCAACTGCCACAGTAAACCCTAAAAAATAAAAAAATGGATACCCTTATCGCATGTTATAAAGCAAAGTGTTGTGCTGTGTAATTTGGCCCCCTGTATCACCTGAAATACCCGGCTGACCCTTCCTGGCTATGTCCCCCCCTGTAAACTGGTCACTTTATATCATTGCTGCTGAGCCCCAACGCAGCAGCTGCTGACAGAGGCAATCTGCAGCTCTCCGCCGTCTTCCTCTGTCGTCCTCCTTCCTACCCTCCCAGACTGATATGCTTAAGATCAAGAAACTAAAAGTTGCTCAACACGAGCAGGCAAGGTGATGGGGTCTATGAGCCAGGACTCTATAATATCCATATTAGGCCTGGAAGTGAGTTATTAGTTCTTTTTGTTGTTCTTATTAAAAAGTTTCTTCGATGCTCTGTAAATCTTTCCTTTGAAAGGAATTCAATTGCCAAGTTTCTGCAGTAGATAAGAAATAAACCCAGAACAGCTGTGAACTATTGGTCGATAAATAGACTTTTGCAAGTGTACTTCAAAAAGGAAAACATTTATTTTGCAATTATTTTTTTCCTCAGCTTGCAGTAGGAATACATGTACTGTAACCACATAATCATTTACCGCCTGCTTAACATGGCTCTGTGTAAGACAAATATTGGAAGTTCTGCTCTCATATTTATTGCAATTACAATAATGTTTTATTAGCATAAAGCTTTGTAATGCCTCTTTATTAGCATTAAACACAGTAATTACATTTCACTGGTTTACTTTTTTCTTCGTAAAACCAAAAAAAGAGAATGTATTATTACTTGTGTAGATTTACCAAAAACTGAAATGTGTTTCTTTGGAAACCCTAGTTAGGTAATCAGAGTGCTTTTTAACATTATGAACAGCAACACCAAAACACTCCTCCTACTTGTCAAAATGGTAGTTAAAAGTATGGATTTTTTTAATGTTGCAGGATGAGGCTAAATAACCAAAAAATTAACCCTTTGGTATCAGACCAAGCAAACTGAAGAGTAGGAATATTACGTTATTCTGTAGGGTTTCTTCTTTTAGGCATTGACCACTCATGTTTTTTTCAGACTTTCAATTGCTTTAAATGCATGAAATTGTGCTTTAACTTTGTTTCAAAGAATATTGAAGAAACTAGTACAGTGACACAACACCTTGCACTTTTGTTATGCATGTATTATGTCTAGAGTTGAGCGGACACCTGGATGTTCGGGTTCGATGTGTTAGGCCGAATTTCGGAAAAAAAGTCCCTGTTCGGGACCCGAACTTGACCCCGAACCCCATTGAAGTAAATGGGGACCCGAACTTTTCAGTACTAAAATGTCTCTAAAAAACGAATGGAAAGGGCTAGAGGGCTGCAAATGGCAGCAAAATATTGGTAAGAGCATGTCAAGTACTCTTCAAACAATACTATGTATAGGGATATAACATTAAATACATAAAAAAAAAAAATCTTGACCTAAGAGGACGAGGTCCATATGGAGTAGGAGGTTGAGGTGGATGTGGCGGTGTAGGTGGAAGTGGCAGTGGAGAAGGACGAGGTAGCCAACACAGCAGGTTTTTGTTTTAATTAATACATTTTTAAATTAGGGTACATCCCAAAAGAGTGAGAAAGATCAAAAGTACAAGAATAGCTGGGTAAGGCTGGTGTACATGTCTATTCTGCACAAGGTACAGACAAGTCATGTGGGATCCATGCCTGATTCATTTTAATGAACGTGAGCTTGTCCACATTGGCTCTGGACAGGCGGCTGCGCTTGTCTGTGATAACGCCCCCTGCCGTGCTAAATATACACATTCAGATAATACACTGGCTGCAGGGCAGGCCAGCACCTCTCCAAGGCGTAAAGGGCAAGCTCAGGCCATGTGCCCAATTTGGAGACCCAGAAATTTAAGGGGGCAGACCCGTCATTCAGTACGTGTTTAGGCGTGTGCACACATACTGCTCCACCATGTTGGTGAAATGCTGCCTCCTGCTAAAACGTTCCATATCAGCTGGTGGTGCTGGTTGTTGTGGCGTGCTGACAAAGCTTTTTCACATTTCGGCCATGCTAACCCTGCCTTCTGAGGTGCTGGCGGTGCCCCGGCTGTGTTGGCGACTTCTTCCTCCTCTGCCTTCGCCTTGTGCTTCTACTGTGCCCCCGCTGTCAGGTGGGAACTCCACCAGCAGCGCGTCTAACAGCGTGCGCTTGTACTCGCACATCTTGCGATCACGCTCCAGTGAGGGAATCAAGGACGGTACATTGTCCTTGTAACGAGGATCCAGCAGCGTGGCCACCCAGTAATCAGCACCTGTTAAAACGTGGGCAACACGGCAATCATTGCGGAGACACTGCAGCATGTAATCGCTCATGTGTGCCAGGCTGCCCAGAGGCAACGAAAAGTTGTCCTCTGTGGGTGGTGCATCGTCTGTGTCCTCTGTATCCCCCCAGCCACGCACCAGTGATGGCCATGAGCTGGTCTGGGTGCCACCCTGCTGTGAACATGGTTCCTCCTCCATCTCATCCACCTTGTCATCCTCCAGAACTGTGCCCTTGCTGGACAATTGTGGACCTGTCGTTTGTTGGTGCAGGAACCCACCCTCGGAGCCACTTGTGAATGACTGCCCTGAAAGCCTTGGAAATTATCCCGATTCCTCCTCCTCCTGTGCCACATCCTCTTCCATCATCGCCCAAATGTTTTTTTCAAGGAGACATAGAACTGGGATAGTAACACTGAGAACGGCGTCATCGGCACTGGCCATGTTGGTGGAGTACTCAAAACAGGCACACAGGTCTCGCATGGAGGCCCAGTTTGTGGTGGTGAAGTGGTTCTGTTCCGCAGAGCGACTCGCGCGTGGATGCTGCAGCTGACACTCCACTATCGCCTGCTGCTGCTCACACAGTCTGGCCAGCATGTGCAAGGTGGAATTCCACCTTGTGGGCACGTCACATATGAGGCGGTGAGCGGGAAGGCCGAAGTTACGCTGCAGCGCTGACAGGCGAGCAGCAGCAGGGTGAGAACGCCTAAAGTGTGCACAGGCGGCCCGCACTTTGTGCAGCAGCTGTGGCATATCGGGGTAAGTTTTAAGGAACCTCTGCACCACCAAATTCAGCACATGCGCCAGGCAAGGGATGTGCGTCAAACCTCCATGTCAGTCTGCACAATTGCGAAAGCAGCAGCAGTTGGCAACTGTGTTTCTTCATCATCCGAGATGTGTTGTGATGGTCCTCCCATGTACTCCTCTTGAAACATAAGTGGTTGGGCATCAGTGCACTCAATCTCTTCCACTTCTGGGGCAGGGCTAGGTGGATGGCCCTGGGAAACCCTGCTAACAGACTCATCAAAAAGCAGAAGAGACTGCTGCATGATTTGGGGCTCAGACTGATTGGCTGATTTGCAAGGGGGTGAGGTGAAAGACTGATGGACATCGGCTGCAGGTGCCAACTCTGATCTTTCAGCACAAGACTGGTTGGGAGACAATGTGAAGGAACTGGAGGCACTGTCAGCAACCCAATCTACTACCGCCTGTTCTGCTCCTAGCCTCAACATTTGTAGAGCCGGATTAGGCCCGACCAAATACCGCTGCAGGCTCTGTCGCCTACTCGCACCTGAGGAAGGTGTTTCACTTGTGAGTGTAGCTGGCACAGATCGACCACGTCCTCTCCCTGTAACAGGAGCTCCACCAGCAGCACCACGACCGGGGCCATGTCCCTTATTTGACGTTGTCATATTTCTCAAATGTAGGATCTTGCCCTAAATGGGTGTTTTTTGAATAGCACAATAGAAGAACAGTATCTAAAGTGTGTACCTCACACATACAGATATGCAGGGAACACTGCAAAAACTGGAGGAAAAAATGCAAAATATTTTTTTTTGCCCTAAATGGGTGTTTTTGAATAGAATAGAAGAACAGTAGCTAAAGTGTTTATCTCACTCGTACAGATATGCAGGAAACGTACCAAAAAAAAAAATTGCCCTAATTTTTTTTTTAATAGCACACTAGAAAAACAGCATCTAAAGTGTGTATCTCACACGTACAGATATTAAGGGAACACTGCAATTTATTTTTTCCCTAAATGGATGTTTTTTGAATAGCAAAATAGAAGAAAAGTATCTAAAGGGTGCATCTCACAGTAAGGCCCTTTTCACACTACAAAATAAATCCGTTTTAATAATCCGTTTTAAAATCCGTCAGATAATGTTAAAAAACGGAAGTTATACGTCCTTTATAAAATATCATTAAAGTCTATGGGATTTTTTTATGTTCCGTAAAGATCCGTAATAGTCCGTTATAACATACGGACGTTAGTTATAACGGAATATGTGACGGGTCTTGCACTATTTTTTGTAAATGTTTTGTCCGTTGCAAGTAACGTATATATTAACGTCAGTTATATTTTAACATTGAAGTCTATGGCACATGGACGTTAGTAAATGTCTCCGTAAATGTCCGTTATGTTAACGGACGTTAATTTTACTGAGCATGGATATTCAGGGGAACCCCGCCGTCAATTTAAAACAAAAATGACGTGCGGTTCCCGGTAAATATCCATAACCAGACCCATTATCCGAGCACGTTGACCTGGCCGGCCGCAGAAAAGAGGGGGGGACAGAGTGCGGCCCCCCCTCTCTCCTGAACCGCACCAGGCCACATGCCCTCAACATGGGGAGGATGTCCCCATGTTGATGGGGACAAGGGTCTCATCCCCACAACCCTTGCCCGGTGGTTGTGGGGGTCTGCGGGCGGGAGGTTTATCAGAATCTGGAAGACCCCTTTAACAAAGGGGACCCCCAGATCCTGACCCCCCCCTGTGTGAAATGGTAATGGGGTACACTGTACCTCTACCATTTCATGAAGGAAGTAAAAAGTATTGTAAAAAAAACACACTGACACAAAAGAATAAAGTCCTTTATTATAAAAAAAAAAAAAACTCTTTCCTCTTTTTGGTCTTCCCCAGTGACGTAGCAGAGGTACGTCAGAGGGGGCGGGGTCACGTGACGGGTGGCTCTGCCTCCTCTATATAAGAAATGTCACAGCTTCAGCCGCTCATTCGCTGGGCTGTGCCCAGCGGTGAGAGGAGGTCCGGGATGCTGCTGCGCTGGATGGATGGATCTTCTCATCGCCGGAGCGGAGATCACCCGACGCTGGATCTTCTCATCGCGGGAGATCACCCGCACCCGTCGCTGGATCAGGACAACGCAGGAAGCCGGGAACGAGTGGATTTTT
Source organism: Rana temporaria (assembly GCF_905171775.1). Lineage (NCBI taxonomy): Eukaryota > Metazoa > Chordata > Amphibia > Anura > Ranidae > Rana > Rana temporaria. The sequence goes on along the minus strand of NC_053490.1, from coordinate 232,776,368 downwards.
CAGCGCTGGTTTTTTTTTTCTTTTTTTTAATAAAGGACTTTATTCTTTTGTGTCAGTGTGTTTTTTTTTACAATACTTTTTACTTCCTTCGTGAAATGGTAGAGGTACAGTGTACCCCATTACCATTTCACACAGGGGGGGGGTCAGGATCTGGGGGTCCCCTTTGTTAAAGGGGTCTTCCAGATTCTGATAAACCTCCCGCCCGCAGACCACCACAACCACCGGGCAAGGGTTGTGGGGATGAGACCCTTGTCCCCATCAACATGGGGACATCCTCCCCATGTTGAGGGCATGTGGCCTGGTGCGGTTCAGGAGAGAGGGGGGCCGCACTCTGTCCCCCCCTCTTTTCTGCGGCCGGCCAGGTCAACGTGCTCGGATAATGGGTCTGGTTATGGATATTTAGGGGGAACCGCACGTCATTTTTGTTTTAAATTGACGGCGGGGTTCCCCTGAATATCCATACCAGACCTGAAGGGTCTGGTTATGGACATTTACCAGGAACCGCACGTCATTTTTGTTTTAAATTGACGGCGGGGTTCCCCTGAATATCCATACACGACTTCTGGAGCTGGACTTCAAGAAAGGGTGAAATGTTTTTTATTAACGGACGTTAGAAAGGAATGATATAACGGATGTATACGGATATATACGGATAAACATTATCCGTTTTCAATAAAGGAAGAATGGTAAAATATTTATCCGTATGTATCCGTTATTAAATCCATTAATAAACGTCCGTTAATAGGTGTAATACGGATATTATAAAACGGACATACAATCCATAGTGTGAAAGAAGCCTAACATATGCAGTGCTGGTGTAATTTGATTTCTGAAGCAGGACTGACTCCTATATATTTCTCTCCCTACAAGCAAAAGCAGGAACCTTTCCCTAAAGCAGGGATATGCAATTAGCGGACCTCCAGCTGTTGCCAAACTACAAGTCCCATGAGGCATAGCGAGACTCAGAGCATCAAGCATGACACCCAGAGGCAGAGGCATGATGGGACTTGTAGTTTGGCAACAGCTGGAGGTCCGCCAATTGCATATCCCTGCCTTAAAGTATCTAATGCAGAGTGACTTGCTGTGCTATGTAGATCGCTGAGTAATTTGATTTCTGAAGCAGGACAGTCTGACTCCTATCTAATTCTCTCCCTCAGAGCAGCAGCAGCAGCCTTTCCCTACTCTATCTAAAGCAGAGTGACGAGCTGTGCTATATGCCTCTAGCTTATATAGAGGCTGGGTCACAAGCTGCACTGGCCAATCACAGCCATGCCATGCCATTAGTAGGCATGGCTGTGATGGCTTCTAGGTCACACGAGTAAAACAAATGGCGATTGGCTGCCCTGCAGCGCGCCATTACATTGCCGAACACCGGACCCGAACCCTAACTTACAGTAAATTGTCCGTGTTCGGGTACCAAAAGTCCGGTACGAACCCAAACTTTACAGTTCGGGTTCGCTCAACCCTAATGTCAATAAATAACACACCAATGTATTCAATATTATTACACATACATATGATAAACACATCATCTGCTTTCTTAGATTTTTTTCAAATGAAAATTACTCATACATTAGAGGGATGATCTCACCTAAATCGGGCCAAGTAGTAGAACATTAGGTATAGCAATTGCCACATTTAAATCATTCTAATAACCAAATAGTTTGTTCCAGGCTACTCACAAAAGACTGTTCCAAGTCTGCAAATGTGCATGATCTCTGCCTTGTTTATTATAGCCCATACACTCTTACAGAACTCAAAGGGCGATTGTAAAGCCTCTCTCCCGGTAGCTGTATAGTCATAGGCCCACGAGAGGTGTAGAAATGTGTGGTGGTATGCAACAGATCACATCAGGGCAGTTTCATTGATAGCCTTGTGTTTGGGTGAAACCGATTTACAGCAAACCCAATCCATTCACGGACGCTGCAAACTGCTGTTCATTGCCATAACAACCAGCAATAATACACATTTGGGCCTCTAAACTTAGGTCTGGCGGTTTAGACTTACCAATAATGGGGGCATTGTTATATTCTCAGATCTTTACTATAAAATTACAGGGTTCTCAGCAGCCAAATTGACAATGTACTTAGCTGGGAAATAAGCTTAATGACTTAATACTGCTGCTATTGTGCGGATATTTTGGTAAATTACGGTGGGGGAGGGAAATATTTAACTAATGCTGCCTCTCTAAAGCCTTCCCATATGCACTTTCTACAGTCATAACAGGCGGTTTGGGTGTTTTTGAAAGGGCATATTTTATGTTTTTGCTCACTGTAATTTATTTTTGTCATAGCCTATCCATGTGACTATATGCATTTCATTGCTAAGCCACTGCACTTGTATTGTCAAATGGCACATTACCTAATTGTTGCTGGATGCATTTATTCTTTGAAATGCCTCTTTTTTTTTACACACAATGAAAAGGATAATATTCCAGAGCAATGTGTTTCGGCACATAAGCTTTTTTTTTCCTCTGGGAAGGCATGTGCCAGGGTGATTTTTAAACAAGGGATCATGGTAGACAGGGAAAGAGTGTTGCAGCCCTATAACATACAGTACCAATATAAGGACCATTACAAGAGCATCCCTAGTTAATTACTTGCCCACTGGGCACTTAAACCCCCTTCCTAACCAAACCAATTTTCAGCTTTCTGGGCTCTCACATTTTTTATGACAATTACCCAGTCATGCAACACTGTACCCATATGACAAGTTTGTCTTTTTCACACAAATAGAGCTTTTGGTGGTATTTAACTGGGGTTTTTATTTTTTGCACTATAAATGAAAAAGACAAAAAAGTTTGTAAAAAAATGCATTCTTATTCGCTCGTTATAAAATTGATCAAATTAGTAATTTTTCTTCATAAATTTATACCGTTACATATCTTTGGTAAAAAAAATTACCCAAATCAGTGTATATTATTTGGTCTGTTTGAAAGTTAGAGAAAGCGAAGGTGCAAATCACTGAAAATTTATTACACCCGATGTACTGACGGCCCATCTCATTTCTTGAGACACCAGCAAGCCAGGAAATAGACGTGTGTTTAATTTCCAATTAGAATAGTACCAAATTTAATTACTCAAGGACCGGCTCACGTACATATACGTTGGCACTTTAAAGACGATTATCTTGGGCATGGCAGCAGCTGCTGCCACAACCGAGATATTCATCTGTTCCATGGCCGGTCCTGTAAATGATAATGGTGGTGTCAGCGGCGGATTCGCCGCGAGATTACCATTATCAGCGGCGGGAGAGGGTCAAGCCCCCTGCCGCTTACCAAATCCGTCGGTAGCGGCGGAGGCGATCAGGTCCTTCTTCCTGCTTGCCATGGATACGAGTGAGGGCAAGATGGCCCCCACCCGTCTCCATAGCAGGGCAGAAGCAGCACTTTGTTATTTTTTCAAATGACTATTTTTTATTGCATTTTAGTCTAAATATGAGATCTGAGGTTTTTTTGACCCCAGATCTCATATACAAGAGGACCTGTCATGCTTTTTTCTATTACAAGGGATGTTTACATTGCTTGTAATAGGAATAAAAGGGACTTAAAAAAAAAAAAAATAAGTGTAAAAATAAATAATATCAAGTAAAATAAATAAGAACATTTTTTTTTTTAAATTGCCCCATCCCGACGAGCTCGCACGCAGATGCAAATGCATACGCGAGTAGCGCCCGCATACGAAATCTGTGTTCACCACACAAGTGAGGTATCTCCGCAATCGTTAGAGGAGGTCTAGGATTAGAATTATTGCTCTTGCTCCAACTCAAAAGATGCAAGCTATAGAATTTTTTAAACGTCACCTATGGAGATTTTTAAGGGTAAAAGTTTGACGCCATTCCACGAGTGAGCGCAATTTTGAAGCGTGACATGTTGGGTATCATTTTACTTGGTGTAACATTATCTTTCACAATATAAAACTTAACTGTGGTCTTATTTTTTAAATTCCAAAAAGTAATTTTTTTACAAAAAAAGTGCACTTTTAAGACCGCTGCGCAAATACGGCGTGACAAAAAGTATTGCAATGACCGCCATTTTATTCTCTAGGGTGTTAGAAAAAAATGTATAATGTTTGGGGGTTTTAAGTAATTTTCTAGCCAAAAAAAACTGTTTTAAACTTGTAAACAGAGTCTGAAAAACAGGCTTGGTCCTTAAGTGGTTAAACAAATCCCAAATAACGAAATTCGAATCGAATCGTTTGAATAGTTTTCGAATAGTAATTCCTTTCTATTTTATTCCTAACTTGGAAATTTGAAAAACTACTTAAATGCGAAAAGATTTGAAAACGAATAAACTAAACGAATCCCGAAAACGAAATAAGCAAATAAAACAAATGTAACCACTTACCGGCACGAATGACGGCTTAACAACTCTGAGGGTATACATGTTCTCCCATGTTTAAAAGGGGGGGGTTGGGACTTTGAATGAGGCATATGATAGACACTAACCATAGGCCTCCATCCCTGTAAATGTGTAAAAAAAAGGGGGGAAGTTGGGACTTTGAATGAGATGCGTTTTAAGCAGTATGCGATTAAATATATAAATGGAATATAAAAAAAAATTCCATAGTAGCCAGGCTCAAGGTTGCCAACCAAAAAAGCACTAAACAAAAATTGATCTGTCTTAGGTCCCGTACACACGAGAGGATCCATCCGGTGGAGTTGATCCGCGGACCGGCTCCAGCGGATAGATCCCCTGGTGTGTACAATCCAGCGGATCTGTTTCCACGGATTTTTATCCCCTGGGATGGATTTCCAGCGGATAAAAATTTGAAGACATGCTTTCAAATCTATCCGCTTGAATCCATCCCAACGGATTGATCCGCTGGTCTGTACAGACTCACCGGATCAATCCGTCCGAATCAATCCCCCGCATGCGTCGTAATGATTCGACACATGCGTGGAATTCCTTATATGACAGCGTCGCGCACGTCGCCGTGTCATCATCGCGGCGACGGCGCGACACGTTATCGCAATGGGATTTCAGCGCGGATTTCGATCCGATGGTGAGTACACTCCATCGGATCAAAATCCTCGCAAATCCTCGAGAGGATTTATCCGCGGAAACGGTCCGGTGTGTATGGGGCCTAACTGTATGCAATTAAAAACAGAGGTTTAGTTACATGCATTTGCAAATACCTGTTTTAAGCTGCAATGTCAACGTCAAGGCACCCTGTGTATTGCAGTCCTAGCTGTGATTTTTACACATTTACAGGGATGGAGGCCTATGGTTAGTGTCTATCATATGCCTCATTCAAAGTCCCAACCCCCCCCCCCCCTTTTAAACACTATTCAGGGATGGAAATGCGTTTTCAGGAGTGGAATAGAGTGCCTCCACAGATCTACCACCAACAGTTAATCTATGCATTGTCATTCTTTGACTAGCTGACCCAATTTGATGTGGTCCGCACTTAGTTTGGTGGTATTTCGGTTTGGTAGGCATGTTTTGGTTCCACTCCTGTTTTTCTTTTGGTTTTCCAGTGCTCTTTTTTGGCAGACAAACTATGGGTAGGGGCGGGTTTAGGTTACCACCTGCCCCTTGCCTATTGATTAGCACACCTGTGCTCCTTATTAGGAGGCTTTAAAATCACAGCTAGGACTGCAATACACGGGGTGCCTTGACGTTGGCATTGCAGCTTAAAACAGAGGTTTAGTTGCATGCATTTGCAAATACCTGTTTTTAATTGCATACCGTTAGACAGATCAATTTGGTTTAGTGCTTTTTTGGTTGGCAACCTTGAGCCTGGCTACTATGGAAAATTTTTTTCTATTTCATATATATATTTAATCGCATACTGCTTAAAACGCATCTCATTCAAAGTCCCAACTTCCCCCTCTTTTTTTACACATGTTCTCCCATGTACACCCTCGGAGGACCAGGCGCATCGCGGCAAATGGGCATTGACAACGATGCTTGTTAAAAACGCTGGTTCCGAACTCCACTAGCGCCTCTGCGCTGGACCGGAACCGGTAATATAGGCACCAGACCTATTCCTGCCTCCTCCCCCTGCGCTTTCAGATGGAAATGACGCCCTGTGCCTGCTCATGGGGTGCAGCCCCTTCTGATTACCTCACTTCCAGTGGAAGCAGTACCTCCAACTGTCCTTCCTAAGATGGTGGCAGCATCTGGAAAAAAACATGTCCCGCTCTCCCTGAGCACCGACGAGGGAGAAGGAGCCCATCCACTAGGCACTCATCTTCCCATGGAGATGGGAGGAGCTGGCTCTCTGAGGCAAGTAACAAAAACAGGTGTAGTAGGGAGATCTGGCCCCTCAGGACAATACCTTGAGAGCTCTTAACACCAGTTTTTGTGTCTCCTCCGGTAGGGACACGTGGGGGTTAAGTGGGAAGGAGCCTCCTTTTAAAGGAGTTTGGTGGAGGTGTGCTTCCTGTCAAGTGGGTGGAGCCACACTCTCAAGGTGCAGTCTGAAAGATGTTTAGGGAAAAAAAATGTTTACAGTATTTTCAGCCTCTTTTTAGCACAAAAGATTTAAAAAAAAACAGTGGTGATTAAATACCACCAAAAGAAAGCAAGCTCTATTTTTTGTGTGAAAAAAAAAGGACAAAAATATCATATGGGTACAGTGTTGCATGAGTAATTGTCAAATTGTGAAAGCTGAAAATTGGTCTGATTAAGAAGGGGGTTTAAGTGTCCAGTGGTCAAGAGGTTAACTAAACAAAATTTATATAAACAAATCGAAAAACATTTTTTCATTCTGCATATGTTTACCAGGAAGGTTCAAATACCCCCCAAAGGCCCTATTTTTGGATAGCATACATCCCAAGGTATTTAGTAAGCAGCAAGGTTCGTTATTTTAAATTATAATTTTTTCCACATTTCTTAGCAAAATTAAGATTTGTTTTCACAAAACTGTCATATTAACAGGTATCTCTCACACACAGCATATACATACTTGAAACTACACACAAAATACACATTCTACAACTCCTTTCAAGTATGGCAATACCACATGTATGATGAACCCAGGACTATATCCGCCGTCAATGCTTCCTCTGTCCAGAACCAGCACTATCCAAGACTCTTTAGCCCACCCAGTCACCAGACCACATCAGTCTTGGAGTACATCAGGAATAGCCTTTTGAGATCTCACACAAATATATACACAAGGATGACAATACAAATTGTAACCAGAAACCCAATTAACATGAGCTAATTTATTTTTTTAGACAGCCTAGGTGACTCAGATGCATGAACTTTGAGTTCCTAGCCCAACTGTCTAAATCCCCAACTACAATACACATTATCATAAATCAACACAGAACTTCATTCTACAATAGCAGAGTTAATTAACACAAACAGTGGGTGAAAGACTTTGAGCTCACACTAGACTTATTTACAATAAACCCATTATAGCAGACAACAGACAGCTGGCTGCAGTAGATGCCATCAGCCTCTTCTATGAGCCCCAACATTATGATGCCATTATTATAATATGGCATATACAGATATGGCATATACAGGGTTCCCAGAGTTGTGTTTTGGGGGGACATGGACTCGAATCCAAAGTAAAATTACTTCAAGGTCCCCAGGCATACACCTCACAAAGAGTATTGTTCCTTTAAAATCCAGGGGCCATAATCAGAAGGCAAGAGGCTAGCATGCAGTCCTCTCCAAAAGCCTCTGTCACAGCTAGGGCTCAACATGTATGAGACTTTTACACAGCCTTGCCACATACAGAGGCCCAACATGCAGGGAGCACCATCAGGTGTTCTAAGGGCAGAAATTACACATACAATATCACCAGAAACTAGGATAGACCTTTTAATGCTTTCAGAAAAGTATTGTCTTATCTGCAAAAAAAACTAAGTAAATGTTTGAGGTAAATATTTTCTGATAGTGGCGATAATGAGAAAAATCACTTACCTGCACAAATGATTGAAAGCCAATTACTATAATTGTAGGAGCTGCCATTGTGAGGCTGTAGAACATTATGTGTGAAAAACGTGTGAATATTAAATACTTTTCCAATACAATAGTCGACATAAAAGTGCAAGTTAGTACAATTCCAAAAATAACCACCAGATGTCACTAGTGGATACAAAATGAAATGCTGTGAAATATATGTGCAATACCCAATAAGAAAAGTGCAAATACGACGTACAAAATGGTTGCCACTAGATATCTCCAGTGGATAGACGCATTGGTTAATTTCCAATAAAAAGTACTTAAAGTGCAATGTTAATAAAACTGCCAAATATCTCCAATGGTGCAAATAAGTGAAGCTATGTTGCTCCAGCAGTAAAAAAGTGACTGAATCTTCTTCCACCAATACCAATCACACATCCCACTCACTGGATTAATATGAGCCCCATTACAGGTAGTCATATAAAGCGAAGAAATTGGAGCTTTCACTCCTGATGGTCGTCTTAGCTATTCAACAGGAATCCCCCAATAGATTAGCCCACCCACTGGAGTGAAGTAATACCTCCCATGGTGAAGTACATTTACTTTATCAAAATAACGCTATAAAATTCCACTTACAAGTGATGGTTAAAACTCAATTAAGTTACAGCAGGAATGCCGAATTGCAATTCACCTGCGTTCCACTATGGCGGAAGTGACATCACGCTCTATCCCCCTTTAACGCGTTTCGTCAGCATGTCTGACATCAGGGGGTCACATGATTGGATCAATCTCTTAACATATATACTGCTGCCATTCTAGGATATCCAATCCGATTTAAACCTTTTAAATATATGGGAGACTCCACCGGGAGTTCTCACCATGTTTAACTCATTACCCAACTTTATTAATCTATATTAGCTTTACTTTTGGCATTTTTTTAAATACATTTGTTAAAACCAATGCATTACATCCATATATCAACTCTCTGCCTTTAATTGAGGCATGAGGCAATTATTGAACAAAGCCTTCTTCCCTCTAATTATACTACACCAGCTTTTGGCGATTTATGATATTGACCAAATGATAAATGGAGCCAAGGTATGTGGATTAAATCCAATTAGATCAACCCAATTAAATATATAAAAAATAGCATAGCAGCCTAGTAATTCGATAGAAAACCATTCAAATCTATATCCACTTTGATACCTGCAGAATTAAGCTAATTTAATTTAAAGATCCACTCAGTTTTTTTTTTTTTTTTTTTTATTCTCTGGGTCATATTTGCCCCTCCAATGGGATTCTACCCAGTCAATCCCACAAAGGGTGGCTAGGCTAGGGTCCCTGTTATGATGTACCCTGAAGTGGTTTAAAAAAAGTTTTTGGAAACCCTTTCCTTATATTGTTAAGATGTTCATCGATTCTGATGCCTAAATTTCTTGTAGTACCACCAATGTAATGTAACCCACAAGGGCATGTTTTTAGGTAGGTTACATGGGTCGATTTACATGTGCTTAATTTCTTGATATTGTATTCCCTTCCTGTATTAAATGATTTAAATGTGTCTCTTTCTTATTTTTCCTTGTCTTACATTTTCTACAATAGTAGAAGCCAGTCCGATCCAAAAAAGTGACTTTTTGGAGGTCATATATATTGGGGGCTAATCTGTTCCTCAAGTTGGGCGCTCTGTGGTATATGATTTTGGGAGGGCTAGGGATTATTTTGGATAAAGTTTCATCTCTTAAAAGTATTGGCCAATGCTTGTTGACAATCGATTATAATTCCTCAGAAAAGCTAGGTACTTCTGGGCCCTTTTTTTCTTTGATTTATCCTCCAGTAATTTCTTTTTATCCATTTCCATAATCTGCTTTTGTATAGGCAACAGGCTCTTGTCATCGTACCCTCTTCTTTAAACATTTTAATATCTGGGAGCGTCTAACAATTACTTATGGCATGAAGGTTCCCACTAATCAGATCGGGGAAGTGACCATGGGTGCGAAGTATGCTCCCAGTGTGGCCAATATATTAATGAGCCAATGGGAGGAACAAACTATTTTTGGCAAAAAAATAAATATCTTTGTACAAAAGATCTGATGTCAATTATTCTATGGGATGGCACAGAGGACACTTTAGGAACGTTTCTAGCTGGTATCAATAACAATGGTTATGGACTCAAATTTACTGGTAGTTAGGATCTGTATGAACTCAGCATCTTTGATTGAGTTATGATGAAATGTAATAGACAAATCAATACCAAAACCTTTAAAGAAACTGACAGGAGCAGCTATATTCCCATAGCTAGCTTTCATCATCCCAAGGGGTTAGGGCGGGGATAAGCAATTAGCGGACCTCCAGCTGTTGCCAAACTACAAGTCCCATCATGCCTCTGCCTCTGGGTGTCATGCTTGATGCTGTCAGAGTCTCACTATGCCTCATGGGACTTGTAGTTTGGCAACATCTGGAGGTCCGCTAATTGCTTATCCCTGGGTTAGGGGGTCACTTGATGCGAATCTGCAGGAATTGTGATAATCTAGATGATTATCTACAACAGTCTGAGATGGTTGTGAATACATTTAAAGAAAAGGGTACCACGACCAGAGCCTGTTACCTATAGAAAGGTTATAGAAATGGATAGGAAGAAATTACTGGAGGAAAAAACAAATAAAAAAAGGGCCCAAGAGCACCTAGCTTTGCTAACAAATTATAATCAAGATTACAAATTATTTGAAAGTACTGTCAACAAACATTGGCCAATACTATTAAGGGAAAAAACTAAGATAGACTAATTTAAATAATTTAGTACAGGAAGAGAATACAATACCAAGAAGTTCACCACATTTAACCTACCTGATAACTTGCCCTTGGGTTACAGCACCTTGGTCGTACTACAAGAAATTAAGGCATCAGAAAAAGTGAACGTCTAAATGTCTTTTGAACCACTTTAGGGTGCATCATAATAGGGACCCTAGCCACCTTTTGTGGGATCGACAGGGGGTAGAAGCTCATTGGAGAGTGTGGGAATATGACCCAGAGAATATCAAAAAATAAAACCGAGCAGATCTTTGAAACACTGTGGATAAAGATAAATTGTTTCCCATTACTAGGATGCTATACCATTTTTTTTTCATATTTAATTGAGGTGTTTTAATTGGATTTAATCCACATAACTGTATACAAGGTATCATTTGGTCAAAATCACCACACAATGATGTAGTACAAGTCGAGGAAGAAGACTTTGTTCAATAATTAACTCACGACTTTTTTTTATATCCCACTGATGTCTGGAGATCCAGTGTGTGGTCTAATCTATTGGGAGGGGGGGGTTCCTGCCAAATGGCTAAGACAACCATTAGGAGGGACACCTCCAATTTCTTTGCTGTATATGACTACCTGTAATAGGGGTCGTATAAATCTGGCAACTGGGCTGTGTGATTGGTGTTGGAAGAAGATTGTTACTTTTTTTATTGCTGGATCAACATAACTTTATTTGCACTACTAAAGATATTTTATGGCAGTTTTATGAAAATTGCATTTTAAAGGGTTTGTAAAGGATTTTTTTTCTCAATAGCTTCCTTTACCTTAATGCAGTGCTGTTTTCATGTCCTCATTGTTCGTTTTTGCTCTCAAGTTGCTGTAATTCTTCTCGGATCTCCACACTTCCTGGTTGTCTGTTTCCTGATAACCACAGTGCTGGGAGCTTTCTCTCTGTGGTCACTAACTTCAAGGAGGTGTGATTACTGTGTCTAAAACCCCACAGTACCTCCCCTTTGGATCAGTTTTGTTTTCCAACCATCACTGCTCTGTGGCTCTGTATGCTCTGTACAGCAGAGGCAGGAAACATGCAAAAACACAACTAGAAACTACAGGTACGTTATATGATTGATTATATTTTTGTTTCAAAATGTTTTTTTTTCCAAAGGTATTCATGATATAACAGAGCAAAAATAAACATAGTAAGAAAGCAGAACGGTATCACAACATGTCATACAAGAGTTAGAATAAGCTGCTTCTCGAATACGTCTACTGGTAGTAACGCCTGTTCAGCAACACCCTGTAGGTACAAAGTCCCGCGGACCCCCGAAAGCGAGTCCCGTCCCAAGCCCCCCCGCACCCCCAATGGGTACTAACTGTGCCGGGAGGAAGGGAGCCGACTCCCATCCGTAGGCCCATTCCATTACGTAATGTTCACCAGGGGTTTCAGTGACAGGGTGATCAACCAACTTATGAGGCAGGCTGCAACAACTCGTACCATCTACAACAGGGGTGCCCAACCTTTTGAAGAGCGAGGGCCACTTAAGCGACTTGGTAACTGGTCGTGGGCCATGAGCGGAGCGGGTGGATGGCATGTCCGTGTCTGCTCTGCATACGCAGAGCGGACACAGACATAGCCCACTTTTTTTTTTTGCGGATCGGAGTCTGTTTTTGTCTGCCATTACTTAGAGGTGAAAGGAGGGTCCAATTGGTCGGACTGACCGTGTGAAAGGGGCCCATGGCTGCTTTCACACTGATACACTGCGGTATACCCACACCCGAGGTGCAACGCAGTGTACCTTTGGCTTTCCTGCACTTTGCAATAGACAATAATATAGTCGGATTGTACCAGGCAAATTTCCCTGCCCCAGCTGCTGCAACGCCGAAAGAAGTTCTCTCTCAGCCATCTACATGCCCAGTGGTTGAATGCTAGCTTGGATAAATTGCTAGCACTTCAACTGTTGCCTTTTCAGTTGGTAGATTCTGCCCCCTTCCTTGAGTTTGTGGAATGTGCGGTACCTCAGTGGCAAGTTCCCAAACGCCACTTTTTCTCACGGAAGGCGATTCCGGCTCTCTACCAGCATGTGGAAGGCAATGTCCATGCCTCGCTGGACAGGGCGTATCACTGGTAAGGTGCATATTACCACTGACTCATGCTCCAGCAGGCATGGACGTTACCCATCTTTCACGGCACATTGGGTGACTCTGCTGGCAGCTGGGAAAGATGCAGAACAAGGTACAGTAGTGTTGGAGGTTGTTCCGCCACCACGCCCCCAAAATACTACTACTGGTTGTGACACACCGCTCTCCTCCACCCCCTCTTCTTCCTCTGTGGCCTCTTCCTGTGATGTTTCCTCAGAACCAGTGGTGCTCCGTAGGTGTTCAAGGGGCTACGCAGGCAAAGAAATGCCATGCGGTGATTGAGCTGGTGTGCTTGGGGGACAGGAGCCACACTGGGCCAGAGGTTGTCAGCTCAACAGGGGCAGGCTTAGAGGTGGTTGATGCCACACCAGCTTAAGCCAGGAATGGTGGTTTGCGACAATGGCAACAACCTCCTCTCCGTCCTGTGACAGGGACAACTGACCCATGTGCCCTGTTTTGCTCATGTCCTTAACTTAGTGGTGCAGCGGTTCTTGGGCAGGTACCTTGGCTTACAGGATGTCCTGAAGCAGGCCAGGAAACTGCATTTCCGATGGACCTATAATGCCAGTGCTCGGCTGGCAGACCTCCAAAAGGAATACAACCTGCCCAAGAACAGCCTAATCTGACATGCCCACCAGGTGGAACTGTTGGCCATACTGCAGTGGCTGCACACAGCAGAGGGCCATCAATGAGTATCTGTGCCAATATGGCAGCAGGTCAGGGGAGCTTGTTTTTTTCCCCCCATGCCAGTGGGCCATGATCAGGGATGCACGCACTGTCCTGTCACCATTTGAGGTCACGAGGATGGTGAGCAGTGACAGTGCATGCATCAGTGACACTGTCCCACTTATCCACCTGTTGGAGCACACACTGCATGGAATAAATGGAGGAAGAACAGAGGGAGGAAGAGGTGGACTTCCTTACCTCTCAAGGCCCCCTTTATCCAGGCAGTGTTCCTGCTTGCCCGCCAATCACACAGGACGAGGAGGAGGATTGTGTCAGCATGGAGGTGGAGCCTAGCACTCAGCATCAGCAGCAGTCTTCAAGGGATCAATTACAGTCCCAAGAAACCCATGGACTTGTACGTGGCTGCGGATCCTGTCGTCCTCAGTGGACTCTTCACCAAATGCCTCAGCAAACCTACGCTGTATGGCCTCCCTGATCCTGCAAAGCCTGCGGAAGGATCCTCGTATTCGTGCCATCAAGGAGAGGGATCATTACTGGCTGGCAACCCTCATTGATCCACGTTACAAGAGTAAGGTTGCAGACCTTATCTTGCCGGCGCAGAGGGAGCAGAAGAGGAAACATCTTTGGGAGGCCTAGCAGAAAGGTTTTTGCAATGCGTTCCCAGAGACTGGGAGGTTACATAATCCTGGACAACGTGTTGCTGAGGCTTCGGTCAGTCACAGAAGGAGCGGTGGAGAAGGTGGCTGTTTGAGCGATGGGTTCAGATTTTTTAGTCCGCAGCCCCAAGGTATGACCGGTTCCAGCAACCATCGCCAGCATCTGTTTTACATGGTGTAGGAATACCTAGGGGCAAGATCAGACTTGGACACCTTTCCCACCGAAAATCCTCTGGCTTACTGGGTCTTGATGGATCACTGGCCAGAGCTTGCACAGTATGCAATTGAGCTACTGACCTGTCCTGCATCCAGCGTTCTTTCAGAACGCACATTAAGTGCTGCTGGAGGCTTTGTAACCGATCATAGGGTGCGCCTCTCCGACTCGGTCTTCAACTGACCTTCATAAAAATTAATCAGGCTTGGATCACCACCAGCTACCAAACACGTGATGCTGATGTAACCAAATTTTTTTTTTTTTTTTAAATGTCAGATCCCTTCAAGACTGCCTATGCTGATTGACTATCCTTTTCCTCCTCAATGACCATGCTGATAGCTTGCAAGAACATTTTTGGTTCTGGGCACCGTCACCAGTGGCTAAGGCCCAATTTTTCTGCCCCTGTTTAACAAGGGGCGTGTAATTACAATTTTTGATGCAATACTTTGCAGCAGGGCTTATTACTGCGCTCCAACTAGAGTATATGTGAGGGGTTGCAGTGTTATGGCACTGGCACCAGTGCCTACGGCCCAATTTTTCTGCCCCTGTTCAACAGGGGCATGTAATTACAATTCTTGATCTAATATTTCACAGCAGGGCCCATTCCTGCGCCCACCAAGAGTAACTGAGGACTTACAGTGTTGTGGCACCAGAAACAAAGGCCCAATTTTTCTACCACTGTTCAACAATGGCATGTAATTACAATTCTTGATATAATAGTTCACAGCAGGGCGTTCCAGCACCCACCAAAACTAACCACGAGGCTTACAGTGTTGTGGCAACACTAACACCTAGGGCCCAAATTTCTGCAGAGTATATACGGCAGGCCCCTACTTTCAAACATCCAACTTGCAAATGACTCCTACTTGCAAACGGAAGGAGACAACAGGAAGGGAGAGGAAATCTACCCCTAGGAAGGGAAATTCTCTTCTGTAAGAGGTGTCTCCTGTCCACTGATGCTTTATCACCAATCCTTATTTTTTCTCTTATTGTTTTGTAATTTGTGTTTACCATCATGAGTATGTATCAGGGCGATGAATGGGCCAACCTTATGCAGGGGTATGAAACTCTTTAACAAGCCGATTAGGTTGAGACGCAGATTTCATCTTTGACCCATAAGCTAAAGATCTTAGAGAAAAAATCTTCTCTTTACTGGCACGTCAAATCTTTTGATAGATTTGATCAGTGAAAAAATTAACCCCTTCAGCCTACGTGTACAAATTTTTCCTAACTTGGATCAAATAAGTAGCACTTGTAAAACTGAATGGGAAACTAGCCTTAAACATTGTTCACATGAAATGATGATTTTGTCACGAGAGTATAATAGGCAGATTGCCACCCTAGACGTGGAAATCAATAAATTAGAAACAGCACTGGTACCACACATTAAACATGCTTTTTCTGTAGAATTACAGGCCAACCTCAAAGAGAATCTGCTAATCTACAATAGAAGCATCCTGCAAGAATAAGAAGTTAAATTCTGGCGTGATAAGATCGCTTTCTTGGAAGAAAAAGCGTATAAATGGAACACTCAAACTAATAAAAGACCCCTAAAAAGAGAACATGGTCCTCCTGTTACATCAAAGTCCAAAAACTCAGTTCCCCTCCCCCTGGGTCAGGGAAGTCATCCCACCCAGGGAAGTCGAGGGAAGACCAAAAGAAATTGCAATAGTAGGGGCTCGGTGGAACAGGAAAGCAAAAAATGCACAATTGATGGTACCCCAAATATAGGGCATAACGTAGGGACTAAAGAAACCACTATGACCCAAGAATCCAAAGACCACATACAACAAGCAACCATGAGTGAATTGGATTCTTATTTATCCGACACTCCTGCATCCACAGGACTCTCAAAATCAAACTCTTACAAACCTTTAAACTCTCCACGGGGACCTGGCTCCCCCTGAACAACCAGGGGTGGGAAAGGTCTAGACTAGGGATGAGCTTCGAGTTAGAGTCAAACTCATGCTCGACTCAAACATTGCCTGTTCGGCGAACAACGAACAATTTGGGGTGTTTGCGGCAAATTCGAAAAGCCGCGGAACACCTTGTTAAAGTCTATGGGGGAAATCTAAAGTGCTAATTTTAAAGGCCAATATGCAAGTTAGCGTCCTAAAAAGTGTTTGGGGACCTGGGTGCTGTCCCAGGGGACATGTATCAATGCAAAAAAAGTTTTAAAAAAACGGCAGTTTTTTTGGGAGCAGTGAATTTAATAATGCTAAAAGTGAAATAAATGTGAAATATTCCTTTAAGTGTCATACCTAGGTGGGGTGTTAAGTTAGCATGTGAAATAGCGCATGTTTCCTGTACTTAGAACTGTTACTGCACAAAGTGTCATTTCTGAAAGAAAAAAAAATACACATTTAAAACTGACTTGCGGCTATAATGAATTGTCTCTGGCAATTCAGAGCGAATTTATTCATAAAAAAAAAATAGCGTGGGGGTCCCCCCAAATACAATTACCAGGCCCTTCCGGTCTGGAATGGATATTAACCCCTTCCATACAGGGCATTTTCACCCCCTTCCTGCCCAGACCAATTTTTAGTTTTCAGCGCTGTTGCACTTTGAATGACAATTGCGTGGTCATGCAACACTGTACCCAAACTAAATCTTTATGTTTTTTTCTCCCCACAAATAGAGCTTTTGTTTGATGGTATTTGATCATCTCTGCGGTTTTTATTTTTTGCGCTATAAACAAAAGAGCGACAATTTAAAAAACACAATATTTCTTACTTTATTTAATAAATATCACAATTTAAAAAAAAAATAAAAATTTCCTCAGTTTAGGCTGATACGTATTCTACATATTTTTGGTAAAAAAAAAAAATAAAAAAAAATCGCAATAATCGTATATTGATTGGTTTGCGCAAAAGTTATAGCATCTACAAAATAGGTGATAGATTTATGGCATTATTTTATTCATTTTTTTACTAGTATTGACGGCGATTTGCGATTTTTTACTGTGACCGTAACATTGCGGCGAACACATCGGACACTTTTGACACGTTTTTGGGACCACATTTATACAGCGATTAATGCTATAATTATGCATTGATTACTGTGTAAATGTGACTGGCAGGCAATTGTGGCTGCCGGGCACCCACGCCGGGTCACGAGCGTTGCCGCGCGCCCTAGATCGCTCGTTATACAGGACGTCATATGACGCCCACCCGGATTGAGAGAGGGTCCCTGCCGGCATCATTTTACAATGAGCCGGTAGGGAAGTGGTTAAGGGGAACTCCACCCCAAATTTAAAAAAAAATGGCGTGGAGTACCCCCAAAAATCCACACCAGACCCCCTTATCCGAGCACGCTAACCTGGCCGGCACACACACACACACACAGTAGAAAAAAGTCCTTAATTAAAAAAACAAAAATCCAGCGGTGGTAATCCACTCTCGGTCCGGCTTCCTGCTCCAACATTGTCTGTATCCAGCGACGGGTGATCTCCTCTCCAGCGATGAGAAGATCCATCCATCCAGAGCACAGCATCAGAGCTTGCCTCTCTCCGCCGGACACAGCCCAGCGGAATGACGCGGGTGAAGCTGTGACATTTCTTATATAAGGGAGGCGGGCCACCCATCACGTGACCCCGCCCCCTCTGACGCAAGGGGGAACACTGGGCTTCCCCAGTGACGTAGCAGAGGGTGCGGGGTCACGTGACAGGTGGCTCCGCCTCTCCTATATAAGAAATGTCAAAGCTTCACCCGCGTCATTCCGCTGGGCTGTGTCCAGCGGAGAGAGGAGGTCGGCGATGCTGCGCTCTGGCTGGATGGATCTTTTTTAAATATTTACACTTCCTTCGTGAAATGGTAGGGGTACAATGTACCCCATTACCAATTCACATAGGGGGGCCAGGATCTGGGGGTCCCCTTTGTTAAAGTGGTCTTCCAGATTCTGATAAGCCCCCCGCCCGCAGACCCCCACAACCACCGGGCAAGGGTTGTGGGGATGAGGCCCTTGTCCCCATCAAAATGGGGAAATTCTCCCCATGTTGAGGGCATGTGGCCTGGTACGGTTTAGGAGAGGGGGGCCGCACTCTGTCCCCCCTCTTTTCTGCAGCCAGCCAGGTTAACGTGCTCGGATAAGGGGTCTGGTGTGGATTTTTGGGGGAACTCCACATCTTTTTTTTCAATTTGGGGTGGAGTTCCCCTTAATATCCATTCCAGACCTAAAGGGCCTGGTAATTGAATTTGGGGGCACCCCCACGCTATTTTTTTTCTTATGAATGAATTCGCTCTGAATTGCCAGAGCCGACAATTATAGCTGCAAGTCAGTTTTAAATGTCTTTTTCTTTCAGAAATGACACTTTGTGCAGAGACAGTTCCAAGTACGGGAAACATGCGCTATTAAACATGCTAACTTTACACCCCCCCCAGGTACGAAATTTAAATGGAATATTTCACTTTTGTTTCACTTTTAGCATTATTAAATTCACTGCTCCTGAACAGCCGTTTTTAAAACTTTTTGCATTGATACATGTCCCCTGGGACAGGACCCAGGTCCCCAAACACTTTTTAGGATAATAACTTGCATATTAACCTTTAAAATTAGCACTTTAGATTTCAAACGTTCGAGTCCCATAAACTTTAATAGGGTTCTAAAGTTCTCACGAACATTTGGTGTGTTCGCAAGTTCTGGTGCGAACCGAACAGGGGGGTGTTCGGCTCATCCCTAGTCTAGACCCATTTGTTGTACGAATGCAACCGAACAACTAAGTGTTCTTAATCTTTCTTCTCACACATTGACTCTTGACGAGATTTAGGTCCTGTCTCGCGGACTAACATTCTGTCCTGAAGAAAACTTCGACCTATTTGAAGTCATCACAGATCTACATTTGTTTGCACGTAAGCTACTTCTCGAATCTATATACTCTAAAAATTGTAATGAAACTGACACTGATTGGTCAGGATATAATATGATATAAATGAGAGAATTTAGAGCTCTCCGAGATCTAACCCTTCTATACCAAGAAAATCTTTGCATTTATCAGGTTGATTTGGAGGCATTACTTAGTGATGTTGATAACACTCCATCTAACCCAATTAATACTTTTAAAAAAACCTCTCAAACCTTTCCTCCTTTTGAACACCAACCCAAATTTGGGGGACCTTTGCAAACTACCTCGCACCAAACAGGACCCTCAAAATGTACTGCCAAGTGAGAATGAGGCATTAATTGCCCAGGCACTACACTACACTGGTAGTAAAACCCTCCAACAAAGGGGGCAATGTTTTCCTTATGAACAACGGTGACTACATATAAAATGTGTGAGAAGATTTTGGCCAACGTGGACTGGTATAAACGCATTCCTATCAGCTACATTGGCCAATACTATATAGAATTTTATACATTGGTGGATCTAGCATACAGCAATCGAGTCATTTCAAAGAATATGAGTTTATTCGAACTAAGTATCCTAAAATAGCTACATTTTACAGCTTACCTAAAATTCACAATGAAAAAGAACCCCCCACCCGGACGGCCAATAGTCTCCGGGAATGGATCCGTTTCATAAAACCCGAGTCGTGAGGTTGATGCATACCTTTAACCCTACGTCATATTCCTTCCATCTTTTGTAAAGGATACCATCCATTTATTGCAGACTGTCGACAAGTTAACCATTTCAGATGTTTCAATCTTGGTCACCATTGACGTCGAAGCCCTGTACAGCAGTATCCTCCATACTAAGGGGATAAATACGATACAGAGGACCCTCACCAAGGGTCATCGACATGATCACACCCTGAATGGCTTCCTACTCGACGCACTGCAATACATACTCTATCTTTCTTTCCTTAAACGGCTCCCACTTCCTCCAGGTGCAAGGCGTAGCGATGGGGACATGTGCCTCATCCTACGCCAATTTGTACCTGGGGGAGTGGGAGAAATCCCTCCGATGACGAAGGCCTCGTTGAATATCTAAGCAATATAAAATTATAGCGACGATATATCAACAACATCTTTGTCATCTGGGAGGGATCTGAGAGTTCCCTACTGCAATTTTTCAATTGCTTAAATCACAATGAGTATAACCTCAAATTCACAATGATGCATGACAAACATACCATCACTTTCTTGGACGTTCGACTTTATGTTGACATAGATGGACATCTGTAGCACCCTTTTCCGGAAAAGTACAGCCGGAAACACGGTGCTACACGCTGACAGTTTTTATCCACTCATTAAAAAATTCCATCCTGTACAGGGCAATATCAGCGACTTCATCGCAACTCTCTTTTTCGAAGCAGAACAACTCCAGAGTAGACTTCTCGCAAGAGGCTATAGTAGGTCATACCTACGCAAAGCCTACAATAAAACAAGTACAAAATCTAGACAGGAGCTTCTACACAAAAAGAAACTCACATTTGGCTTAGATCTTGAAACTACTAGGATCATCTTACACTTCTCAAGACAATATAAAGCTATACAAGTAATAATTCAAAACAATTGGACCATTCTAACCTTTGACTCCAAGGTGAACAGATTTCTGATTATCCTTCAATCACATAAACGCGCAACCTCGATCAAAAATCGACTGGTTCAAAGCGAATACAAAAACGCTCAGAAGAGGGACATGGACTGTCCAGCTGTTGGTACCTTCCCATGTGGACATTGTTCACATTGCCCACTCATGAGAAGAGACAAGACTTTGACTGCCCAATGGATTAAAGTTCAAATCCTCGCACTTCACCAACTGTCAAACGCGTGGCGTTGTCTACCTGATGGAGTGCAAATGTGGTGCCTTCTATAGAGGCAAAACTAAGCAAGAATTTTGGCGACGGGTGTCCAAACATACATACAGTATGGAAATTGGTACCTCCCAATTGGAAGACACGTTGTGAATCAACACAACTATAGAGTACCAAAAGTTTCATTCACCGCACTCCATCATATTCATATTCCCGATCAAGGCGGTGACTAGAACAAAATCTTGCTCCAACACTAGCAACGATGGATTTTTAGATTGCATGCCACAGTCTTCCCAGGATTAAATTAATCTTTCATTTGCCCCTTTTTTGAAAGGGTTTGTTTCCGGCAAAACCCAATAAATAGTACACTTACAATAAATGTGCTCAAACAAGGCTCCCAGATAACCAAAAACATATACACCCTTGCAACATTCGAATTTTCTTTCCAGTTTCCTCATTTACCTGGCATATTCGTTGTCTCTCTTGTTCTCCTCAATTGAGCCTTCATATTTCATGTCCCACCTTGCATAGTTTAGGAGTTGAGTCAATTTGTATATTGGTATTTTGTGCCACTGATGTCTTTTTAGATGAATACCTATGTACGGTCATAAATTTCAACAATGTATTCTGATAAGGTCCAATATCCATGCAAGATGTATGGTAATTTATAATACGATTAAAAGTATTTTTGTAATAATTTCTATGTTAATGATAAACATTTTCTTTATTTTTTTTTTCATTCCGTTCTCTCCTACATCTTGTTTAGAGTTGTGCGCCCTTCTTTTTCCAGGTTGGCCACTGACGCCATTTCGCCGTCTAGTGTGGGCTGTACCCCCTTGCTGGTGGCGTTTGCGATTGCTTCCGGGTGCCTATGACGTCTATGGCGCACGCTCGGGAATCCATTCCGTGCACGCTGACGTCATGACGTTGCACGGCTTTGCCGGAAGTAACAGCAGCGACCGAGGATGCTCTTCGCAAATGCCGAGGCTACCACCGGGGGATCCTGCCCAGAACGGTGAGAATACACATGGTCCTGTAAAGGAAGGAGGTTCTTTTTTTGGGGGGGATGCGACCTTGCAGCCAATTATTCAATTAAGGATCATTAATAATCTCCTAAACTTGATGCGGTCTCTCAGATGACCCCTGATACCTCAGGGTGTGCTGAAATCTCCCCAGGGTATCTTTTTGGATAAACTGTATAACCTTTCCCCTTATCTGCAGATTGTGGATGAGATTCTTTCTGAACCCTGTGTTTCTTTTCCTGAAACCTGGTTCTTATCAATCCGATAAAACTAATGGATATGCAACTACCTCTGGCTTGCTAAGGTAACTTTATTTCCTTTTTTATACACATTATACATCTTGGGAATATTTGATTTTTTTGTAATCAATTTATCCCTCTATTTTGCACACCATAATACAATAAAAAATTTCAATGAAATGCTTGTTCTTTTCTTCACCTTAGCACACTTCCCCCTCCCTTTTCACCCATCACCCGCACCTCATTCACACATACACCTCCTATGGGTTTACATCCACACTTTGACA
Organism: Rana temporaria; assembly: GCF_905171775.1. Lineage (NCBI taxonomy): Eukaryota > Metazoa > Chordata > Amphibia > Anura > Ranidae > Rana > Rana temporaria. The sequence goes on along the minus strand of NC_053490.1, from coordinate 232,753,817 downwards.
CCTTTATATTTTTACAGTTTCACGTTTTCCAACACATTAGCATTCTATACACCGCTCATAATTGTTGACACCATTACGCCTATATTTCATCTCACACACTAACCTACACCTTGTCACTGCCCAGCATTTCTATACCACTTTTTCACCATCTTTACTATCACCATCCTTATTCTTTCTCACTCTCTATATTCTATTTTCACCTAAAAATGAAGTTTTGAATAAATACAGAAAAAAAAAAATCAATAAATAGAAAATACAATTTAACTTGAATCATTGTATATTTCCTAGGAACTATTCATTTAATTCCATTTGATTATATGAAACATAATGTGTAGTGTCCCCCTCCCCAAGGGACTTTCATGACAGCCCTTTAATTTGATCCAATCACATTCACACAAACAAATATAGATGTCAATAAGTAATTATGTATTTTCTAATAATGCTTTGCTGCAGGTTCTGACCCTCTCCCCGACCTACCACCATCAAGGGTGCCACCCATATGCGGTTATTTCCTTTAAGTTACATGTGACCACTCTGCTTTTGGGGGGTGATCTGTGTTGAGGTGCAGAGGGGTCGGGATACCAGCCTGGCAATACTTTGGGGCCTTCTTTACTTGATGGAGGAGTTCGGTTCAGATTGTTCCATACCCATACATATTGACCCGACCTGGTAATTTTGCTAATCCTCTGTGTAAATGTGTTTTTTTTTTCTTTCCCCTTTCTTTCCCCCTGTAACTAATGGGGGGAAGGGGATATTGGCGGGATTTTTGTAAAGAAATTTAATAATTTTGTAAATCTCGCCTAGCAACAAAAAAAAAACACTGAAGAGAAAACCCGTTTAAGGGTTGAAACGCGTTAGCAATTGATACATGCTTGCATCTACACATGCCAAGCTGTATGACAATGTTGTTTTTTGCCATTTATATGTATGGAATTTTAATTACTTTTGTACTACTGGAACTCATATGTTAACTACCAGAAAACCCTTTTTTATACATTGTCTATAATTCATTAATTGAGCTGCCCAAAAACCCCACTGGGGGAAATACCCTTGATATATGATATGTGAGGAAATCTACCACTAGGAAGGGAAATTCTCTTCTGTAAGAGGTGTCTCCTGTCCACTGATGCTTTATCACCAATCCTTGTTTCACAAAAAAAAAAAAAAAAATTCAAAAAATCATTTGTCATTGGCACAGAAAGTGAGGCACAATCTTCTGAACAGATGCGCACAGACAGCAAAACAAATGTTACAGGGGTGATAACTTCTGTTTTCCAAAAAGCTTACAAATAGATTTTTTGGCTGGAGCTACACTTTAAAAAAAGTACCAGTTCAAAATTACAAACAGATTCTACTTAACCTACAGTCCCTGTCTTGTTTGCACCGCCTGTATACTGCTGTTCAATATAGGGCCAAAGGGGCTGGTTATGACCTGGGGGGAGGGGGGAAACCCATGCTATTTCAATTATTTTCATCCATATTGCAGGGACCAGACATTACATTAAAGCCGCAAGCAGTTTTAAATGACTTTTCTTATAGTATGTCATTTTGTGCAGGGACAATTTTTTTTTCCACTTTAAGCATCACTAAAATCACTGCTCCAGAAAAAAACTTCAGTTTTTAAAACTTTTTTTTTGCATTGACACATGTTCCCTGGGGCAAAACCCGGGTCCCCAAACCCGTTTTAGGACAACTACTTCAAAGTAGCCTTTAAAATAAGCACTTTTGAATTTGAACATTCGAGTCCCATAGACTTCAAAGGGGTTCCAAAGTTTGCGCGAACGTTCGGTCCGTTCGAAGGCTCCCGTACGAACCGAACGGGGGAGGGGGGGTGTTCAGCTCATTACTAGTAAGGAATTCAAAGGGCATCTTTTGTATGTTCACCTAGGGCTGGAGTAGCAGCTTGGCAGGACATGTGCACTGCAGAGTCTGCAGGATAGAAATTAAGAAATGTTCAGCTCTGAGCTTTGTACAAGGGGAGAAGGGGAGCTAGTTTTCTGGTCAGTCCCAGGACATATGGGCTAGCATCAGTAGGACATGGTGCTTCAAACATAGGCTTACCAGCTTGCATGAAAAAAAAGGGAGGTACAGCGCAAAAAACGAATGTAAAATTGAAAACCTGCACATGAGGCGCAGGTTAATATGTTAGTGATAATAAATTGATAACACTAAAACAAACAAATATATATATATAATCAATAGTTATTGGATATAACATATGAAGCATAAGCCCAATAATTGTGACATATAGCTGGGAAATCTTCAGAAGGTGCAAGAAGAAATCTCTCAAAAATTTGTGCCAAAAATGAAAATCAACCAAAGAAATCCAAATAAATATGGTGACGTATGGGTGGGTGAGAAAAGTCCACAGGTAATAATCAAGTGAAGCGCTGTTAAATTATGTTCAAATGTGACACCAGAAACAGTCTATCCACCAGAAAAGACACCCAAGTGCTGGAGTGTTGTAGTCCGCTTACCGCACTAAATGACCACTACAGCGGTCAGTATGGGCTCAGGTTGTCTTTAAAGTCTCCCACTGAGACTGGATAGTGCGATCCTGAATGAGTCCTAGACAGGGGCGGACTGACAACTCATGGGGCCCCCGGGCAATAGAAGATTATGGGGCCCCTGCGCTTACAGATGGCCAACACACCAGGAGGCAGTGCAGAGGCGGGCAGATAAAATCTCGGGATTTTCACATCAAAAGCATGTCTGTTTCGGACATATCAGGGACAGATCAAAAAAAAAACTGATTTTTTACATACTGTCCCTGGTTTTACTGAGCCTGGCAACCCTGATGGGGCCCCCTAGTGGCATGGGGCCCTCGGGCAGTGCCCGAGTGACTCAATGGTCAGTCCGCCCCTGGTCCTAGATGGCTGCTTCAAAACTCAGCTCAAAAGGGAAGAGACACAAAAGGAAATCCCCATAGTGTGATACTGTTTCGATTTGCAGTATTTATTGCAGATAAAAACAGTGTTCACTCACATTTAAAATGAGATGACATGCACATAGGAACCAGAACGACTGGCTGGAAAGCGTCAGGTCTCCGCGTCTCCTCCACACGTTCTCCCGCTGTCTCTGCTCGTGTAGATGGACGTGATGATGCCGGAACGCTAGCCACGCCTACGCGTTTTGTCAGAGATTGACGTCTTCGGGGATTGGCTGCGGCGCTCCTGGTCTCACGTCCGCCCTTATATGCCAGCGATCCGCCATCTTGGAAAAGGGAAAACGGCGGAATCAAGGCAGCCCTTCTCAATTCCCATTCACCATGGCTGGGAAGGAGGATATGACAGAGAAGGCCGAGGGGCTGGCGTAACTTAGTATAATAAACCGATAACGGGTATGAACTAAGTGAGAAACAGCGAGGATAAGTGCTGCCATCAAGTGGCAGAATGGGAGAAGACAGTATTTAAAAATAATAATATTCGAGCATAGCAGCGTTGGGAGAACCTGGAAGAGACGCTAAGAAATGTAAAAATCTTAAACATACACATAATAATTTTATTAAAATTAACTTAAAAAATATAAAAAAGATCATACAGTAATTAAACCCTTTAATCCTATAAAATTAAAAAATGGATATCCTAGGGGAACCTTATTTCTCCAGGATCTTATAAAATGGGATGGCAAAGAAGAACAAAGGAAATTTGTGCGAAAAGATCCCTAGGAGTTGTTTATGAAACGGTTAACATCCCACTCGACATTAAGTCCATGTGGAATGTAACTTTTCATATTAAAAATAAGCTGAGTCTCTATCCTGGAAATAGAGCGTACCTTGTTAATGCCCCGCCAATGTGGCTGTAATTTGACAATGGGAACAAACAGAGTCCCTTCCAGATTTCTATTATGACATTGCTCATAATGTTTTGAAAGGTTGTGCTTAGGGTAGCCTCGCCTGATATTGCCTACATGTTCATCGAGTCGTACATGTACTTCCCTTTTTGTTCGTCCGATATATTGTTTTGTACATGGACACTGGTTTAAATAGATGACATGGTCACTGGAGCAGGTAATGAGAGTCAATGGGATAAGATTTAAGAGTCTGAGTTGACTGAAATGACTCAATTTTGCGACCCTGAAATTGATTCCTTACAAATATTGCACTTACTGCAAGGGAAAAAGCCCTTCATGGTTTGGAAAAAGGAAATGACATTGGGAGGATTGATGACATTAGGTGCCAACTTGTGGTGTAAAGATGGTGCTCCTCTGAACAAAACTACTGGTTTGTCCGGAATGGCTGGTCGAAGTATTCTGTCATTTTTAAGAATGTTCCAATACTTATTGAATATCTTTTTTACCGAAAAGTACTGGTTAGAAAAGCCGGTAATCATTGAGCAACCGAAACTATTATCACCTATACGACCTGGTTTGCCTTGTTTGGTTAGCATGGTCTTTCTATCTATGCTAGCCACTTGTCTGATAATGTCATCTATATTCGACTCTTTGTATCCTTTTCACTTAGTTTTAAATTTGTATCTATAATTTTTGGTACCTGGCAGCACTTTCCTTTATTCTGCGCAGTGTTTTTTTCTACTAGAAAAAGTTTTCCATTACCAGCTTGCATGTTTACTGCTTCAGACTGCTGATCTTTTTGGGAGGAGGAAGAAGGAGGGTTATGTCCTTAAGCCTACTTTTTTTTCTCTCACAGATGTATTTTTGGTCTAAATATTTCTTATAACCCCTCATTATTGCTTATCAAACTTATAGTTTTAGTAAAAAAAACATTAGAATTTCTGTTAAAGAACAGATATGCAATATAACCTTTTTTTTCAAAACATTAAATACAAGACTTAACAAATAGATACCAATTACCAAATACCAGAAGCCCTAAATCCTTGAACACACAAAATTGAAGAAAATCTATTACCAAATAAGCAGAGCTTTAGAAATCTTAACAGCTCATCATTTGAAAGTTGACCATAAATGCATGATGTAGAATTATTCCTCTGACTTTGGTGTGAATGAGGACATCCAATATATGTAATTGTTATTTATGTATGCATGTGCATGCGTAAAATTAAATTTCTACTTGGCTTTATTGCCATCACAATGAGATAACAAGTCACTCATTCTCCTCTGATGGCATTGCCAAGTGAAAGACATCAAGGATATTTTGGACCCCTAATGTTTCCCCATAGTGTCCCTGAGTATTTTGAGAGAGAGTTGAACTCCTTTTCCACCTGTAGCCACCGGTACATGACAGCCATGAATCCAATAGTGATCAGAGCTTAATGCTGCTCTAATCACATTACAGATACAGAAAAATATCAAGGAACACATCTTCCACATTTCTCTTCACTAGCCATCCTGAAGGTATTGTTAGTGATTCTGGGTTTCCAGAAGGAAAGCCTGGGAACCATGGGTGGGGGTTACAGTGGAGCCTTCCAATATATGTAGAAACATTTGGTCACTTTTGCATTAAAAAGTACAGCCAAGAGAACAACATTTATAACAGTTTTAGGCTGCAAATGTATCGGCAATCTTAATTTGACTGCTTCTTGACAAAGGGTGCCACAAAATGGACTGATAAAGGGACCAAAAAAGGTACCAAAGGTCCCTTTTACTAGTTAAACAAAAAATTGCATGATTCGCCTCCGCAAACCAGTGAATCCAGGCAAACATTTATTATTTAGGTGCAGGGCATGTTTACATTCAGGAATACCAGTTCACTCATCACCATTTTAACTGACCTGTAAAACCTTATAAATATTCTGATTACTAGGAGTTTTGTAAAAAAAATAAAAAAACATTTAGTAATACATTTTTTTATTGATTATCCGTAGGATTTAATAAAGGGTAACTTCAGTTGCACACTCATGAATGAATTAGACTTACAGAAAAACACAATGGCTCTGAGACAATTACTTTGTTCTCTTGTCTAATAAATCACAACTTTTACAGAGCTTATACAAATTGATGCTGTGCACAGGGCACACATTCGTATGTTCTCATTTTCTATTTTGCCTTTGTATAATATTTATTCGCTTTCCAAATGTCTACCATATTACAGAACACAGGGAGGGCATGGATTGCTGAGAGATTTTTGTTTTCAAAACAAAAAAAAAAAAAAAATACTGAAATCAGCCAAATGTCATTACTTGTTCTCAAGAGACTGTTCTTCAGAAGGTGAAATGGGGTAGGATCTCTAATATAAGCTTGATGAAAAAAAAAATATAGGTTAATGGCAACATGGCTTTCTTTAGAAGAGCAGTTTATTGAGATCCTAGAACATGTTCAAATGTCTTTGTGTAATATTATGCATGGTGGCAGATGGGATTTGGTTATGGTGCAAAGACTACAGATTAGTTATGTATTTAATTCATATATAATTGGCAAATGAGGAGGGGATGTATAAATTTATTTTGATGGGAAATGCCAGGCATTTCCTGCCACATTGCCAACAATTTAGTTTACAAACACATTTGATAAGAAGAAAGATGAAAAGGAAACATGTCTTAATGTTGTCTTTTAGGAAAAAAATGAATATTTTCTGCACCAAGGTACTGTACCTCCATTTCTAGGCAACTGATGGAACAGATAAAAAAAATTGACATCACTAGGAAATGAGATGTAAAGATAATTGCAAAATTCTCTAAATTTTGTGCCCAACAGTGAGTTATAATAAATGTTTATTACCAATTGAGGCCATCTGATAAAAAACAAAGCCTTCCAACTGTTTAATGGTGGATACAAAGTTTATTGCCAAGCTGAAATGCTCAGCAGTTACCAGCTGCAAAGTTGGTTTCAAATGTTAAGCCCCATGTGTGAGACAGGAGCTGATTAGTGCTGTGATAAAAGATGCAAATACATTAAAAGCACACATTAAAATGCTGCCTAATTGTTTCAATTTTGCATGCTAAAACACAGACACTTGCCCAACTGATAATATTGAGCAAATAGGGGCATGCTTGCTTTTTGTTTATAAGACATTCAAACCACAATGATCTATCAACTACAGCAAAAATCAGTTTGTATAGGGGTTTTTTTAGGCTTACATAGCATTAAACAGTAAATCTGTCCAAAAGTAAAAAAATAAAAAAAAATAAAAACAGCTCTGGAGGAATTCCAGGTTTAAGGCTAGGTTCACACTGCTGAGAATTCAAAATCGTGATTCTGCCGCAATTTTGCCGCGATTTCGGCCGGGACTAAGACATCTGTGCAGGGTTCAATGTAAATCGCAGCCCGAAATCGCAAAAAGTAGTACAGGAACTACTTTTTGAAATCGGTGCAGCGCCGCAGATGCGGCGTCTCACCGATTAGGACAGTGCCATTGCCAACAATTGCCGCCGATTTGACATGTCAAATCGCATCTCAAATCGTACCCAGTGTGAACCAGGGCTAAAATAAACTTGATGTGAGCATACAAATTGGTCCTCAAATCTGGACTTTCAAACTAGATTAGGCAGCCAATAGAGAACTGCCAGTACAGTTTACTGCTAACCCATTGGCATTTAACCTTTTGTCTTTTTAAATCCTTTTTGAAATATCTTTTTTTTTTTTTTAATGTCATTTTGTACTAATGTTTCCAGCCCATAAGCCGCATATGTGCAAGCCTCTTGTTGACTGTCTCCCCAGAAGAGGCAGATTGCTTAAAGTGTTTGTAGAGCTTCAGCTTTTTTTAATAAAAAAAAACATCTTATACCTACCTGCTCTGTGCAATGGTTTTGCAGAGAGTGGCTCTGATCTTCCTATTCTCGAGTCCCTTGTTGGTGCTTCTGTCATCTCCTTTAGCCAATGCCCCCGTAGGTAGTTGCTTCCTATGGGGACATTCATGCAGGCTCACTCCTGAGCACCCCTGCCTGCAATCACAGACAGTGGTGCAAAGCCCCACGCCCTTGTCACAGAGTATGGATCTGCCTTGTGAAGAGGGACAGAGCTGGGAGAGCCACTTTCACACTGGGGCAGGTGGGCCCTGTTGCTGCGATTTACCGTCGTTTTTGCGAGAAAACTTTTCGGTCACTAGCAGGCCGCTTTTTACCCCCACTAACAGCTTAAAAAGGGATAAAAGCACCAGCAAAGCTTTGGCGGCACAGCCCATTGATTTCCAAGGGCAGGGGCACTTTATGAGCAGCAAAAACGCTCCAAAAACGCCCCTCTCCATTGAAATGAATTGAAAGCGCTGTAAAAACGCCTTACCCTTACACACTGAGTCACTGCAAAAACGCTTTAAAATGTTAGGGTCTTAGCGGTGCTTTACCAGCACATTGGGATTGCAGATAAGGCTTCACTCGAATAGCGCTCCAATGTGAAAGGGGCTTTAAGGTGAAAAACTTGAAACTTCAGTGCTTTATTTCTCCCAGCCAGTGCAGCTTTTTGCCCAGATTGTGGCTAGAGAGCAGGTATTTGACCAAACAATGATTCCTCATGTGGGGGCGATTCCATCCTCTATTGATATACAAGCCAACAGGAGAAATAACCATGCAGTGAAAGTAGTTATTTACGCACCCAGAAGTCTAGTGGCATTTTAAGACACCTGTAAACACAAACTGAAATCAATATTTAATAAATTTTTAGTATTCAAAACAAAATCACCCATGTCTCCATGCTTTGTTTTGTTCAGAAATCACTTTGAAATACACCTTCCTAGCATTTCTAGCCATGGCCATCTTTAGTAGGGGCAGATGGTTCATGTAGCATTTATTTCCTGGAATCCATCTGCCCTTAACTCAGGCATGTAGACAGTGCTTTGCTTAAAAAGCCTCTCCTTCCTTTCACCAAAAAAAAAAAAAAACACTGATCGCAGCCATTACTTATAAAAAAAAATGTATACACACATAATAGGCTGTGGGGTGGAGAAGAGGAGTGAATGCAAGTGTACACATTAGTTTTTTTTTTGCCCTTCTCTGGACTCTCTCTGGTTCCAGCACATCCTTCCTGAAGACTGGTGCCCAGAACTGGACAGCATACTCAAAATGCGGCCAGACCAGAGTCTTGTAGAGTGGGAAAATTATCGTTTTATCTCTGGAGTGAATCACCTTTTTATTGCATGCCAATATTCTGTTGGCTTTGCTTGCAGCAGCCTGGTATTGCATTCCATTGCTCACCCAGTCATCTACTAGGACCCCAGGTTATTTTTCCATCCTAGATTCCCCCAGAGGTTTTCACCCCAGCCAGTAACTTGCGTTCATATTTTTTGCACCCAAATACATTATCTTTTAACCTTAAACCTCATTTGCCATGTAGTTACCTACCCCATTTTGTTTAGGTCTTGCAAGGTCTTCACATCCTGTGTAGAAGTTACTGCCCTGCTTAACTTGGCATCATTCACAAATACAGAGATTGAGCTGATTAATTTATTCATAAAAGATCTTGAGGATGGAACAGGATTGTGCCCAGGACAGATCCCTGTGGGACCCCACTTTCCACACTAGACCATTCCAAGTACTCACCATCACCACCCTTTGGACTCACTCCTATATTTTTCAATCCAGGTACTCACCCTATGGTACATGCTGACAGACCTCAGTTTGTACAGTAAAGGCTTGTGGGGAACTGTATCAAATGCCTTTGCAAAATCCAGATACACCACATATACATCTAGATGGATGGCTGCTCACTTCTTAGTAGGTCAATTGGTCTGGCAAGAACAATTCTTCATGAATTCATTCGGATTACTGACAATATTTTTTCCATTACTAAAATCTTGTATATAGTCCCTCATCATACCCTCCAATAACTTAAAGATTATTCATGTTGGCCAACTGGCCTGTAGTTCCCAGGGATACATCTCAGCCTTTTTCAAATGTTGGTGCCACATTAGCTTGGTCCAATTAACTGGCACCCTTTGTCAGTAAACTGTCCACAAAAATTAGGAACAATGGTCTGGCTATCAACTCACCAAGTTCCTTAAGGACCCTCGAGTGTAAGCCATCTGGTCCCAGTGACTTATTTAGGTTACGTTTTTCAAGTCTGCTGCAGTTTATTTTTTCAAGGCTGACTGTCTTTTAGCCATGAGGGGGCTTCTTGCGACACGTTAAAAAATTAACATAGTCTTGGTTACTGTATCTCCCCCATTTTCTTTTGTGAAGACGGAGGAGAAGCATATATTCAAATCCCCATTGAAAATGTCTGCGTATGACTAAACACGTCTGGAACAGCGTACAGTGGCGTTACCGCGTTGGAGGAAAGGTTCCTATAGTGCCGGCGAGCATTGTTTACACGCTTTTAAATTACATAATTTTGTAAGTACGATACTTTTAATAAATCCTTTCTTATACGGAATTATGCTATGGTCTCCTTTCCTCTCATGTGTTTACAACCCACGGACCACATGTATGTAAGAACCTAGCACCCTTGTCACGGGAGAAGCTCTAGTTGGATCCCTGAGTTCCTGTGGATGGAGGCCGCGGCTGGGCATTGTTTTAAACGCTGTTTAAACTTGCCATTCTGGTAAGCGGCTTTCCATTAGGTGGTGGGCTCTCACTCATAACAGGACTCCGAGGTGTTACCTGTTATGCTAATGGACATTTATTGAGACTATATTCAATGAATTTGAGACATTGTCTTAACGTCCCATACACTTCAACCCATCTTGTTGTTTTTTCACTGTTGGCGCAGTTTTTTCCTGTTTATATATTCAAAACCTTTGCCTTCTCTAGCCTTTATAGCCAAATTCCCTTCAGCATTGTTTATGGGGCCAATATGCTCTGGCCTCGCTTTCTTACCATTTATATACTTCAAGTGGTTGTAAAGTTTTTTTTTTTTTATCATACTTGCCTCCACTGTGCATTTTGTTTAGCACAGAGTGGCCCTGATCATCCTCTTCTGGGATCCCTCTGCAGCTCTTAAGGCTCCTCCCTGCAATAGATAAGCCCCCTCTGGGAAGCGCTATCCCGAGGGGGTTACTTGGCAGGCACACTCCCATGTCATACACTTGGCGCCCATAGCTGCTGAGTGTATGACTTGGCCCTGCCCCCAGCCGTATCATTGGATTTAAGAGCAGCGGGAGCCAATGGCTGTGCTTCTATATCAATCTATCCAATAAAGAGCCGAGAAGCTGTGGAGAGATTGATGCGGGATCGCACCCACATAAATTCTGGGCTCAGGCAAGTAAAAACGAGGGGTCCGGACAGTGCAAGGTGTTTTTTCACCTTAATGCATAGGATGGATGCATCAAGGTGAAAAAACATGAGGGTTTACAACCCCTTTAAAGCATTTGTTTTTTACTCTCCTCTGCTATGTGCCTTGTGTTCCATCTTAGCCACCCTAATTGCAGTCTTCCATTTCTTATTGCATCCTTTGCAAAGTTGAAATACAGACAATGACCCCTCAGCCTTGTATTTTTTGAAGGCCTTTCCCTTTGCTTCTATATGCATTTTTATGTTGGAGTTTAGCTACCCAGGATTTTTATTAGCTCTTTTAACCACTTACCCCCCGGACCATATTGCTGCCCAAAGACCAGAGTACTTTTTGCGATTCGGGACTGCGTCACTTTAACAGACAATTGCGCGGTCGTGCGACGTGGCTCCCAAACAAAATTGGCGTCCTTTTTTTCCCACAAATAGAGCTTTCTTTTGGTGGTATTTGATCACCTCTGCGTTTTTTATTTTTTGCGTTATAAACAAAAATAGAACGACAATTTTGAAAAAAATGAATATTTTTTACTTTTTGCTATAATAAATATCCCCCAAAAATATATAAAAAAACATTTTTTTTCCTCAGTTTAGGCCGATACGTATTCTTCTACATATTTTCCGTAAAAAAAAAATCGCAATAAGCGTTTATTGATTGGTTTGCGCAAAAGTTATAGCGTTTACAAAATAGGGGGTATTTTTATGGCATTTTTATTAATATTTTTTTTTACTAGTAATGGCGGCGATCAGCGATTTTTTTTTCGGTATTGCGACATTATGGCGGACACTTCGGACATTTTTGACACATTTTTGGGACCATTGGCATTTTTATAGCGATCAGTGCTATAAAAATGCATTAGATTACTATAAAAATGCCACTGGCAGTGAAGGGGTTAACACTAGGGGGCGGGGAAGGGGTTAAGTATGCCTGGGTGTGTTCTTACTGTGGGGGGGGGTGGCCTCACTAGGGGAAACACTGATCTTCTGTTCATACATTGTATGAACAGAAAATCAGCATTTCCCCCGCTGACAGGAACGAGAGCTGTGTGTTTACACACACAGCTCCCGTTCCCCGCTCTGTACCGAGCGATCGCGTGTGCCCGGTGGCGATCGCGCCCGCCGGGCACACGCACGGGAGTCGGGGGCGAGCGGGGGGCGCGCGCCTCCGGCGGCGCGCGTGCGCCCCTAGTGGCGGCTAAAAGGCAGGATGTCATAATACGTGCTCTCGCCTAGGAGAGCCACCTTGTGGACGTATTATGACGGTGCGGCGACGGCAAGTGGTTAAACTTAGTTTTTTTTGTTGGAATGCACTGGCCAATTCCTTTGTTTAGTATGCTTTTAAAAGGGGTTGTAAAGGAAAAAAAAATGTTTCCTAAATTGCTTTCTTTACCTTCGTGTAGACCTTCACTTACTTCATCCTTCCATTTTGCTTTTAAATGTCCTTATTTCTTCTGAGAAATGCTCACTTCCTGTTCTGTCTAACACCACCGTAATGCAAGGCTTTCTTCCTGGTGTGGAGAAAGCCTCTTGAGGGGGCGAGCAGGAGTGTCAGGACACCCACTAACACACAGCTCTTTTCTCTATCTGCAAAGTAGAGAGTGTCCTGACTTGCCTGCTTTCCCCCTCCCCCTTAAGAGGCTTTCTCCACACCAGGAAGAAAGCCTCACATTACGGTGGTGAGTTACAGAAGAACAGAAAGTGAGCATTTCTCAGAAGAAATGAGGACATTTAAAAGCAAAATGCAAGGATGAGGTAAGTGAAGGATGACTGCACTAAGGTAAAGGAAGCTATTTAGGGGAAGAAAAATCCTTTACAACCCCTTTAAATAACTCCCATGTTTCCTTTATGTTTTTATGATTTTATCCCATTTACTGTCAACTAGCAAAGATCGGTTTATTTTTGTGAGCACAATACTGGAGATTTAAGTGATTTTATAAAAGGTATCACACCAAGTTTTTAATTTGTGGGGACAGACATGAGGAGCTAAGAAACCTTATAACAAAACGCACAAAGGCATTGAGTGATAAGGCTTTATTGGACCCATTTATTCACATATGGGTTGGCAAATCCAGTATGTCTGGGAGATCGAACTTTAGGATATACAGTACATACCTTTTAGGAAAAAAGAGGAGACTGTTCCAGTGTATTTGAAGGGCTGAACAACTTGGATTTAAACAGGTATCTGGGATGGAGGGTATATTTTTCTACATGTTACATGTAATGGCATCTATAACATTTAGTCTTACATAACTGAATAGGTACTTATTAAATGAAGGAACTAGCTAATATAACTGGTTTATATTCATAACCCCATTCATTAGCACTTCAAAAATATGTTTTACATGTAATCTGCCATATAAAGATGACACATTGGGGTTGACTTACTAAAACTAAAAAGGTGTACAATCTGGTGCAGTTCTGCATATAAACCAATCAGCTTCCTTTTTTGTTGTCAAAACTTAATTGAACAAGCTGAATGGCTTAGTAATTCAACCCAATTCTCTACCAGAGCGAAGCTTTTACAAGGTTTAAAAAAAAAAAAAAAAAAAAAAAAAAAAAGGCATTTTTAGTTTGAGGCGTTGCTACAAAAGTGCCATGGGCACTAAATTATAGCAATACCAAATTGCTAAAATGTATTAGTTCTCTTTAATACTGCTGCATTCAGATTTAACTTTGATTTAATTTGTTTTATTATATTACCTTTTAAAACATTTTTATTTTGTTTTCAAGCCTAATTATTGTATCATCAGATTGATAGGTAATCACTTTAAATGCTGAGGCTGTATCCATATATTAACAAAAGAACCCCTACTTGCAAAAGTAAAAACAAGGAGTGAGACTTATGGTGCAGAGAGGATTAATATAATAGAGATCAGATAATAAGGATTGTACAGATTAGTACAGTTAGTTGATGGGATATCTGGAGAAACAAGATGTTACATGAGGGAAATCTCTCAATCACTAAAGAGATGCTTGTGCACTGATTAATGGCAAAAAAGGCAAAACACACAACAGATGGAATCTGCTTTGAGTAATGAACATGCACATTCATTTTAAATCACTTGAATCATTTTTTATGATTCAATTGTGACTTTTGTTCTTTTTTAGATTCGTAATTACGAGGAACAACAGATGGTAAAATGTTTGCAATCCATCGATTAAACTACCCTATTTAAATGAAAAAAAAAAAAACTTCTTTAAACTTAAAGTGAGGGTTTTTATTTCATCACCATTACATTTTCTTGAATATCGATTTAAAAGAAAGTAACCAGGCAAGTAAATGAGTAGGGATGAGCCAAACACCCCCCTGTTCGGTTCGCGCGAACATTTAGAACCCCATTGACGTCTATGGGACTCGAACGTTCGAATTCAAAAGTGCCAATTTTAAAGCCCAATATGCAAGTTATTGTCCTAAAATGTCTTTGAGAACCCAGGTCTTGTCCCAGGGAACATTTATCAATGGAAAAAAAGTTTTAAAAACGGTTGTTTTTTCAGGACTCCTGAAAAAAACGACCGTTTTTCAAACTTTTTTTCCCACTTTGGACTACATAAATGGAGGCCTTTCAGACCATACAATTACTCAGCTTTTTCCTGAATTTCACATCTTCATGAAGTTAGAAGCTGCAAACTAAGATTTTACCTGAAATGCCAATTAGTGGAATGCATGCCACTTGCTCATTCATTCAGATAAAAATTGTACACAAGTACCATTATCAGTGTATAGGCAGACTTTAGATTGGGTACAAGGAGGCTGTAAATGGAGAGTGGTAATCCGAGTGGCAATTATCCAACAAGTTTTCCTTTATAACAAAAGTGCAGCACCTAAATATAAAGGCCATTTTGTTTAGGTCTTCTTGCATTTATAACTGCTGTAGAAATAACATTTTTTTCGAAAGTAGGTCAATTCAAATATGGTCTTTTGTACACTTGTCCCTTTTAAATATGAAATGCATTTAAAAGATTACTTCTGGGCAGAAGTAAAAATATGCTCTTACTGGAAAAAATTAGAAATGCAAAATTTGAACATAACACGATACATTAGGATGTATTTAACATGTCGTTTCCTTTAAGCAACACATTTCCAGAGTTTAGTCAGTCTTTATTAAAAACAGAATAAATGTTACTGCCTCAAAGACAAATATTGCTTTAAGCATTTAAATAACTATCCTTCAAAAACTATCTGCCACAAGCTACTACCTACATGATAAGGATTGTGAAAAAGTTGATCATATCAACATATATTGGATTTGTAATCTAGAGGTTTAATGTGAAATCACATACTACATTTCAACAGTTAAAGGATAAACGATTTTACTTAATTTCATTAAGAGCTTTTTACAAAAAAAAATTGTTAGATATCGAGTCTAGAAATGAATCAAGAAAAGTAGTTTTTACACTATATTGAATGATAAAATTATTTTAAGTGAAAAAAATACAGACTTGGTCATCATATGGCATAGTTTAAGCTTACATATTTATTTATATTTCCATTACTGACTGGGTTGGAGGGCTGAATACTGTACATGCGGATAAAGATGTGATAACTAAACAGACAATTAGAGATGGGCCGAACATCCCTCTGTTCAGTTTGCAGCAGGGGTAAAGTTCTAACAGCCGCCCCATCGAAGTCTATGGGAGCCGAACAGGGTAAAAAAATAAATCAAAAGTGGCCATTTTGAAGGCTTATACGCAAGTAATTGGCCATTAAAGGGGTATGGGCTTCTGGGTACTTACCCTGGGCGACTTGTATCAATGCAAAAACATTTTTTATTAATTGTTTCAGGAGCAGGGATTTTAATGATACTTAAAGTGAAAAAATAAAAATGAAAAATCCCTTTAAATATAGTCCCTGGTGGGTTTCCTTTGTCTGTAAAGTGGCGCATCTGTAGCATGCATAGAATATGCTGCAACAAAATTGACATTTCTAAAGAAAAAACCCTTGGCTGTGGTTGTAGGGGTCTGCAGGCGGCGGGGGAAATTATTGGAATCTGGAAGCCTATTTAACAAGGGGGCCCCCAAATCCCCCATGTGAATAAGTTTGGGGTACTATGTACCCCTACCCATTCACCAAAAAGAGTGCCAAAAAGTAATAAAAACTTTACAATTCCTTTGTTTTTGTTTTTGTTTTTTTTAATAGTGTCAGCTGATGTAAATCTGTTGTGAATCATGCTGCCTGCCACAATTGAAAAAAAAAAACCACAACTCTGCATTCATTGACGGACGACCACCGAATGTCTCCTCTGCAGTTTGACAGTTCTTATATAGGTGAGGACGGGCCACCTGGTGACATCACCTGGTGGCACCACCCCCCTTGGGATGTCCCAGACGGTGCATGCTGGGTCGTCACCCGGTGACCCTGCCCTTACCTATACAAGAACTGTCAAACAGTGGAGGTCGGCCATCAATGAAGGTGAATCGCTTTTTTTGTTCAGGTGCGGTGGTGCAATGTGAGTGATAGATTTACATTGGTGGATACAGTTTTATTTTTTAATTAAGGAATTATCAAAAACGGTTTTAATTACTTCTTGAAACGTGAATGGGGCTGGGATCTGGGGGCCCCTTGTTAAAGGGAGTTTCCAGATTCCAATAAGCTGCCTGTCCTCCATCTGATCTTATTTTTTTGGTGGTACAGGTGGGCTGTGATTGGCTCTGTCTGTACAACATGATCAAAGTGAAGACTGCGGGGTTTATTTACTAAAGGCAAAACCACCTTGCACTACAAGTGTACAACAAGTAGATCTGAGGGGGACATGCAAGGAAAACAAAAAACACAGAATTTGTTTGTTCATGATTAGATGATAGAAATTAGCAGAGCTTCCCCTCATTTGAGATCTTAGCAGTGGCGGCTGGTGATGTTTTAGGATGGGGAACCAGACCCCACCTTTTCTTTTTGACCACTCCCACTTCCCATAAGCCCCACCATATTCCAACCATAGTGTTAGGAATATACAACTCCAACATTAATAAAAAAAAAAAGTATACAGATCAGCACCACAGATACGGTATATAGATCAGACACCATGACAATACTCCCTCCACCTCGACACTCCATTCACAGCAAACCCCCCCAAAGGTTGGATTGCGGGACACCCCGCTTACAGCAAAACCACCCCCCGCCGATTTGTGGGTCGCTCTGGCTTGCTACACCCAAACCCCCCGCAGGTGGGTCTCGGGACACTGCACCAAGTACAGGTGGGTCACAATTAAATGCACAAATCCCCGTGCAGGTCCAGCACTTACCAAATGTCCTGCGTCTCCTCTCCAGTCGGATTCCTCCGCTCTGTCCCACTTCCACCAAAGCGCTGGGCATTCAATAGGGAACGCCTGGTGCTTTGGCCAATCAAGAAACGTGTCTCACTGACCTGCCTCCCAAATGGTGGTGTAATAGCGAAAATTCATTCGCTATGGTCACACAATTGGGTACGATCAGGTCGCACTCTGCCCCCCCCCCCAAGCCCACCCTTTGAAGCCTGTTAGAGCCTTGGGTTGTATAAATACAAACCAATCCTGCCCCCCCCCCAGGGTAATGCATGTGTCCAGCGTCCTGAAAGGGGCCAGGCGCATGGATAGGGAGTTGGCAGCAGGGATAGGGGGTGGCGCCTGTGTGCCCACAATGCACAGGCCGTCACTGGATCTTGGCCTCAGATCTACAGTGACTACTTTTCCAAGTGCACTTGTAGTGCAAAGTGGATTTGCCTTTAGTAAAATCAACCCCTGTGTCTGCATCGGGTATTATCTGCTGGAAGCAAAGACCCGGGGGGTGTGCGCTGCGGGGAGAAGGGGGACTAGAGCTCAGGATTCAGGGATCTGTGACAGCCTTCTCCTTTTCTGACATCCATTGTGCTGTCTTTTGCCTGGGCAATTGGAGGAGCAATAAGGCAGAGACGCTTGCTTTTGGATGCCCACTTTAGATGACCCTGACGCTCTCACCCGCACAATATGAGTGGAGGTTTAAAAGGGACCATTACCCCAATCTGGATTAAGTGTTTGGGAAGGATAAGGAGGGCTTCCTCTACCCTGGCTGACCTGACCACTAAATGGAAATTCACACAAGGCATTTTTAAGCTGAGAGTTCTGGGAGCATATTGGTGACCAAAAGCGGTAGAAGTACACACTGGGACATCGCCTTGAAATAACTTATCACTATCTCAATTAAAACAGTTACGATTGGACTATATTACATGATTTATTGATGCACTTCATTACAGTATTTCATTGTTTTAATATGTTTGTTATGTTATTCACTAGCACGAATATTAAGGCATGCATAGGCTTGCACACAGCACACCCATGCACATTAGCATTATCACTGTGGCAACAGGAAGATCTGCCAAGATGTTTCGTTTACACACTTGCACTGTGCCAGCAGGGAGAAGATACATACATTCGTTTTTGAGCTTTAGGGTGCACACCCTAATCCAATAGGCTGCGCACACCTATGAAGGCATGATATATGTGATCTTGGACTATATAATGTATATAGAGGAAACAGAGATCTTTAGTAAGTACATTGATTCAGGTTGCGCAACTCCAACTTACTTTTAATATTTACTAATCACTATGACTAATCACAGATCAGCACAAATGTACACAATGAATGCCATGAATTAAAGTCATTGTGTTCAATTGTCATCCGATATGCTGTGAGTGGTCACAGCGATTACATGGTACTAGCAACAAGACCGTACACTGATCTTTCATCTGCTGTGTCACAGTGTTTTAAAGATTGCGCAACAGTGTGGCCCATTGGAAGGACGTCATACGATGTCTACCCAGACTGTCAGTTATCTATAGGCCAGGCAGTAATAAGTTAAAAACATTACATTTATTTTGAATGTCAGCTTGCAGCTAAAGCCTTTTCCACCATCAGAATATCTGATGAAAACCAGCTAAGACTTTACAGCTCTAGTGATCTTAAGTCACTTGCTACAATGTATTGCACCAAAAACAAAAAGGAAAAAGACCCTTCATGTCTATTGTATTGACACAACAGTAATCAAATCAGGATCTGCTGAATGACAAATGGACAGGGAAAAAACAAAACTTAAGTTTCAATAAACTTTATTGTTCATAAAAAAACAATGAATATTTGCTATTGCCAGACAGCTCGTCTGAGCCACCCTATCAGGGCTTCATCATAGGTAGGGAAGAAAGGGGTGGAGGCATATATACTCACAAACTGATCAGTTAAAAACTTAAAGGCACAACACATATCCCATGTAAAACATCCTAAAACTTAAACAATATTCACCAACACAGCCAAACAAAGCAAATTGGAGACACTCATACACCCCCCCCCCCCCACCCACCCAAAAAAATGATTAATCGTTTCAAAATATCTAAAAATAACCACAAGTGAATGGAATAAGTATTAGTAGGTGTCATACTACCTATTCTTATTCTTTATCAAAATGGGGGAAATTCAATCTTCTGATATGGGAAGTACTAGGAGAGAAGAAAAGGATGGCAGAGGGAAGGGGACAGTGAGGGGAAGGGGGTATAGGGGGGCAATGAGCAACTGAGCACTGAGGGAGATGACAGATTTTGCCTTTCGTTTTAGCACCTGTAGCTGGTGAGTGCTGCCCCAATACCACCCTGAGTGATAACTTTATAGGATCAAGAACCTGGTAGATCTGAATTCCCTACAAGAAACATTTAAGCCATGCACCCTGAGAAAAGCAACATTGTCCCACAAAACTGGTCAGCATAGCAACGGTGAATACAGTTGCCTTGCACAATGCTGTTTGTATTTTGAGTAATCGCTTCTCTGTAGCCAACTTTCCTTCACTAAGGCCCCTTTCTCACTGGGCAGTGGAGGTGCGGTGGCGGTATAGCGGCACTATACCGTGGGAATTGCAACGGGATTCGGCCGCCAGCGGTGCGGTAATAACCCCCGCTAGCAGCCAATAAAGGGTTAATACCGCACGCAATGCGCCTCTGCAGAGGCGCATTGCGGGTGGCATCACTGTGGTTTCCCCATCGTTTTAAAAATGGGAGGGAGCGGTGAAGGAGCGGTATTACACACCACTTTAAAGATGCTGCTTGCAGGAGATTTTTGTTCTCTCCTGCCAGCGCATCGCCTGTGTGAAAGCACTCAGACTTTCACATTGAGAAGGCTGGGCAGGAGTTTTTCAGGCGGTACTAAAGGACTATTTTTAGCGCTGTACCGCCTGAAAAACTCCTCAGTGTGAAAGGGGTCTAAATGCTGGGATCTCAGTAAATATGCGCCAATATGCAACCATTTTTGGTTCTAAATATATCAAACAAAAGTACGTTTTATTATAACATATGCAAATTGTATGATAAGTCTCATCTGCTCAAATTAGTAAAGCTATTGTTCTTCAAACATTCTGTAGTGCAAGCAGAGGTAAACTATTTTGCTGTAGGAGCAATCACAACCTTGAGACTGCAATCCATTTTCTCCAACCCATGAATTGATGCCTTTGGCCCCTATTTTGTTTTACATAAAGTGCTAAAGGGTAACAGTCAATTGGCAGCCACATGTAGAAAACTTTCAGTAATACATGAATGGATTCTCAGTTTTTTCTTTACCACTCAACCCCCGGACCATATTGCTGCCCAAAGACCAGAGCACTTTTTGCGATTCGGGACTGCGTCGCTTTGACAAATGCGCGGTCGTGCGACGTGGCTCCCAAACAAAATTGGCATCCTTTTTTTCCCACAAATAGAGCTTTCTTTTGGTGGTATTTGATCACATCTGCTGTTTTTATTTTTTGCGCTATAAACAAAAATAGAGCGACAATTTTGAAAAAAAAAGGTTTTACTTTTTGCTGTAATAAATATCCCCCAAAAATATATAAAAAAAAATTCCTCAGTTTAGGACAATACGTATTCTACGTATTTTTCGTAACAAAAAAATCGCAATAAGCGTTTATTGATTGGTTTGTGCAAAAGTTATAGCGTTTACAAAATAGGGGGTATTTTTATGTCATTTTTATTAATATATTTTTTTTAATAGTAATGGCGGCATTCAGTGATTTTTTTTCGGTACTGCGACATTATGGCGGACACTTCAGACACTTGTGACACTTTTTGGGACCATTGGCTTTTTTATAGCGATCCGTGCTATAAAAATGCATTGGATTACTATAAAAATGCCATTGGCAGTGAAGGGGTTAACACTAGGGGGCGGGGAAGGGGTTAAGTATGTCCCAGGGTGTGTTCTTACTGTGAGGGGGGTGGCCTCACTAGGGGAAACTAGTATGAACAGAGAATCAGCGTTTCACCCCCTGACAGGACCGGGAGCTGTGTGTTTACACACACAGCTCCCGGTCCCTGCTCTGTAACGAGCAATCGCGGGTGCCCGGCGGCGATCGAGCCCGCCGGGCACACGCACGGCGGGCCCCTAGTGGCCACTCAAAGAGCCGACGTAGAGCTACGGGCTCTCGCCCAGGAGAGCCGACCTGCCGCCGTAGAATGACGGCGGCTGGTCGGCTACTAGTTAAAGTGATAAAAAAAAAAAAGAAGTTTAATAAGTAACAAACATGTCAAACTTGACTCCACTGTGCTGCTTGTTTTGCACAGTGTGGCCCCCGAACGCCGTCTTCTGTGGTCCCGGTGGCTCTTGGCTCCTCCCCGCTTTAGATAACCCCCTATGGGGAAGCGCTCTCTCAAGGCTACCTTGCGGGCCGCTCCCGAGTCCTGCATTCTGCGTTCATAGTCGCCGAGTACAGGACTCGACACGCCCCCTGGGTCATTGGATTTGATTGACAGCAGCAGGAGCCAATGGCTGCGCTGCCATCAATCTATCCAATGAGGTGCCGAGAACCCTGGGGAAACATCAATAGCGTTTGACACAGGACTTTCCATGGCTCAGGCAAGTAAAAACAGGGGATCAGTAAGTGTCAGTTGTTTTTTCACATTAATGCATAGGATGCATTAAGGTAAAAACATGAGGTTTTACAAGTTAACATTGCTGCTCATGATTTTAAATATTTCCATCCAATTTTTTTATTTTTGTAACTCAACAGGGGCAAGAATGGTGGAAATTTCTTTTTTATCAAAGTATGATTGACATGTTGTGAATGATTCAGTTTTTATCATTGGCTATTCCATTTATGCGTTTTTAAAATATGTCCCTGGACGTCCTTTTATGTGCATTCCCCGTGCGCACCGCTGTGCCCGGCGCATTGCTGAGATGCCGATGCGCGTGCCTGGCGGCTGCGATGTCCGCCATTGGCGATGACAGCAGGGACGTGGAGCTCTGTGTGTAAACACAGAGCTCCACGTTTTGTCAGGGAGAGAGGAGACCGATGCTGTGTCCCTTGTACATAGGGACACAGCATCGGTCACCTCCCCGAGTCAGTCCCCCTCCACACACAGTTAGAACACACCCAGGGAATACATTAACCCCTTCCTCAACCCCTAGTGTTAACCCCTTCCCTGCCAGTCACATTTATACAGTAGTTAATACATTTTTATAGCACTGATCGCTGAAAATGTGAATGGTCCCAAAATTGTTTCAAAAGTGTCCGATATGTCCGCCGCAATATCGCAGGCCTGACAAAAAAAAATCACCGCCATTACTAGTAAAAAAAATCATAAATCCATCCTTTATTTTGTAGGCGCTATAACTTTTGCCCAAACCAATCAATATATGCGTATTGCATTTTTTTTTAACAAAAATATGTATTAGAATACGTATCGGCCTAAACCGGGGAAAAAAATAAATATGTATTTAAAAAAAATGGGATATTATTATAACAAAAAGTAAAATAGTGTTTTTTTTTAAAAAAAAAATGTGTCTTATTTTGTTTATAGCACAAAAAATAATCGCAGAGATGATCAAATACCACCAAAAGAAAGCTCTATTTGTGGGAAAAAAAATATTAAAATATAATTTGGGTACAGTGTTGATTGACCGCGCAATCGTCATTCAAAATGTGTCCGCACTGAAAGCTGAAAATTGGTCTGGGCAGGAAGGGGGTTTAAGTGCCCAGAAATGAAGTGGTTAATTCCTCTATGAGGCTCAATTTACTGCATGTGAAATGAGGGCGTTTAACTTTCTTAAACACCATCTCTAGTGGCTGTTGATTATTAATATAGTAAACTTGGTATGCAGCCTTATTTATATTTAATGTATTATGTGCTATATATGAATCCTGTCTGATACCCTGCCTCAATAACTACTTTTTTCATGGCTTTTGGATAATTTAGTAAAATAGTATGCATTCATAATTAATGTTTTTCTGGGTTTATTTGTGAGGAATCGATGTCTGCTATGTATCAGTTTGATCATTAGCAACCGTGTCACTTAGCTGCTGTTAAATGGTTATTACTTTTTTTTGTATTTGGTGCAATGAAAAATTCATAACCACCTTGAAAGTATTAGTTCTACGTTAGAGTAGAATTACACACAGTTATTCCTTAGCATTCAAGAGTATGTTCCCACAGACCAAATCACAAACACAGGATGAGAGGCTTAATGGAGTGGGGGGATGTGTGTGGAAAGATTATGGAAACCGCAAACAAAAAAACAGGATCAAACAGCAGTCTGTTTCATACAGGAATTTAGATTTTATACAGTCATATTTAATGCATATAGTAGATGATACTTGATATAATAAAAAAAAACTAACAAAATTTGACAAAAATTGAACTATTTGATGAATGGTAGTAATAACTTATAAAACAAAGTATTCTTTCACATCTGTCATTTCTATTCTTGTTTTGTCTCATTGGTATAGAAATGAGAAAAAAACATCTCAGTAGCACTGGATTGCTTGAATTATTTTCTATATGGAAAACAGACCAAGCAAACAGAGGTATATAATACATGTATGGGTTGCAGATACAAAAGAAAGCATCAATATCCAGAATGAGTGAAACAAAAAACGTGCAAGGGAAAAAATAATGAGCTTGGTTGCAGATTCTGTCATTTGCTACGAAATGTGTTACAATGACCTCCATACAAGCAGTGAAATAACAATGTGCACAGAAACAACATCACAGCGTGAAAATAAAAATGCTTAGCGATCAATGGTGTGCAAACAAACTGTCAAGTCGAACATATCAATTCCATACAAAGGTCATGGTATCAAAGTGTTTAGTACAAAATATTAATAAACTTGCCAAAAACGAACAATTTTTTTTATGGGTTACAAAGTAAAGCAAAGTCACTGGGTGGAATGACAGCACACCAGGAGGTATGGGTTTGGGAGTATTAAACATCTATTACAATTGTTGGCTATTACAAAGGAATGATATTAGGGATAAGTATGGAATTTGTGTTATAATCCCCCATTATTATTATACAGGATTCTTATTGCACCAGCAGTTTACAGGTAGTTAAGGGAGGTAGTTCAGTTACAATACAATTAAATATAAGGTTCATATGAGTTTACAATCTAAAGAGAGGGGCAAGTGCATACAGTGATAACAGATCAGTTGATAAAGATAAAAAGTAGACTTATTAGGTGGAACCAGTATAGGCTTCCCTAAAGAGATGAGTTTAGGGATCACCTAAAACCTGACAGTAGGAGATTGGTAGAATGGAGTAGGGAGTTCAAAAGAATGGGAAAGATTCTGGAGAAGTCCTGTTGGCAAGCATCAGAGGAGGTGATGAGGGAGCTAGCAAGCAGAATGGATGGTTTGGGTGATATTGTGAGATAAGTTTGGTGATGTAGCAGAGAGCAGCGTTATGGATGACTTTGCATATTGTTAGCATTTTTATTCAAATATACTGAGCTAGCAGAAGCCAGTAAAAAGATTGGCAGAAATGGACGGCATCCACAGATCAGTTAGTAAGGTGGAAAAGTCTGGCAGCAGCATTGGTGATAAACTGACAGGGAGAATAGACTGTATAAATCTAATGCAACAAGAAGAGGGGCTACAAAAGTTGAGAAATAACCAAGGAGTGCATTAGTAGCTTTGTGGTGTTAAAGTGGAACTGCACTGCATCTGAGGACAACCAAGGATCTTTGATAGTTAATTTTTAATATAAATTTGTAATATTCAAAGCAAAATTCATACAATCATCCAGGTCTCCATGCTTTATTTTGCTGAGGAATCGCTTTAATAAACATGCATAGGTGTGAACCCAGCCTAAAACCAATCAATGCTGATTGAGAAAGTGAAGTCCTGCTATAGGGATGAAGGTGGCAAGATTTAACCACTTGCTTGCTGGGCACTTAAACCCCCTTCCTGCCCAGACCAATTTTCAGCACTGACACTTTGAATGACAATTCCGGTCATACAACACTGTACCCAAATAAAAATTGTATCATTTTTTCCCCCCACAAAGAGCTTTCTTTTGGTGGCATTTGATCACCTTTAGCAAACGGGTAATTTTTCTCCTGCATTAATGTACGCCGATGAGGCTGCACTGATGTACGCCGATGAGGCTGCACTGATGTACGCCGATGAGGCTGCACTGATGTACGCCGATGAGGCTGCACTGATGTACGCCGATGAGGCTGCACTGATGTACGCCGATGAGGCTGCACTGATGTACGCCGATAGGTGACACAGAGGTGGCACTGATAGCTGGCAGTAATGGGCACTGATGGGCATCACTGCTAGGTGGCACTGATTAGCACCACTGGTGGCACTCATGGACATTGATGGGTGGCACTGTTGGCACAGGAGGCAGTATTGCCTCCTTCCTCTTCGGGACCGACGTCCCTTACACACAAGCCAGTGATCAGCTCTTTTTCTCGTCAGGCTAGCAGTGTGAGAAAAAAAAAAAAGGATAGCCAGCATTTGTTTACATCATTGGCTGACAGCTGATCACGTGGTAGGGGGCAGGGACTGGCCCCTTACTCGGATCTGTAATCACCGGAGTCTCAGTAACTCGGGTGATTACAGTGCGTGCCCTGTTGGGGCGCGCATGAAGGGGAGGATGTCTATCGATGTCTTCCCGGCATTTGGGGTCCGCACTGTAGCCGTCATTCAGCTATAGCGTGGGCGCCAAGTGGTTAAAAGCTGTTCACACTGCGGCAACTTGGGATCTGACTTGGAAGACATTTTAGTCTATGTCTTAATTAGCACTACAAAAAGTTACACCAACTTTAGAGAAGGTTCCAGTACTACTTCAAGGCAACTTCTATCCGACGTGTGCCCATAGACTTTAATGGATGTCGTCTCCAAGTCAGATCCTCATCTTAATTCATGCGATTTAAATCTGACATTACAGGAACAATAAACAGGCTTTCCCTGAAGTTGTTTCAAAGTCGATCCAAAGTCCTACCGAAGTTGCCTGGCTAATTCACACTGTAAATTGAGACTTTCAGGTTACGCAAGTGTGAAGTCGAGGCTTAGACACTGACTGGATGTGGGCCCAAAGGAAGGGAGTCTAGGATTACACATAGCACCCTCACTTTGACAGATTAAAACGGCTGGAACACACAGATTTTTTTTATTCCACCCAGTGGGCTGAAAGGTAAAAAAAAAATGGAGTTTGCAAGGAGCTTTGCTGTTCTATGTGATGTTAGTACAGCAATCTCCCTGCTGAGCTGATGTGTCCTGACAGGGAGACTGCCATTGACCATGAGCATTGATCAGATGCCGAACTGCTGCTGTTTTTCCAGCATGCCCATTAAACAGAAATCAGACACTGTACACACTGGCCCGTTTGTAGCAGGCTTAAAGGAGTTGTAAAGGAAAAAAATTTTTTAGCTGAAATGACTGTTTTCAGGGTATAGAGACATAAGTTAACTGATTCCTTTTAAAAATAGATAAAAATAAATCATATAATGTACCTACAGTTTTTTAGTTTCGTTTTTGCATGTTATCCTGCCTCTGTGCTATACTGAGCCATAGAGCAGTGATGGTTTGGAACATGAAACTAGAATCTCCCAGTACTGTGGTCATCAGGAAACAGACAACCAGGAAGTCTCCAGAACAGAGAAGAATTACAGCAACATCAGAGCAAAAACGAACAATGAGGACATGAAACCAGGACTGCAGTAAGGTAAAGGAAGCCATTTAGCTAAAAAAAAATCCTTTAGTGACCCTTTAACTGGTGTGACATCCATACTGATATGTGAACCAGTAATTTAGTAAAGTGTGAGGGGATTGAAGGAGTGAGCTGAGGAGTACAGAGAGACAGATTTGATTGTCATTAATAGGGATGAGCCCGATGTTCGAGTTGAACACAAGTTTAACTCGAACAATGGATGTTCGCCGAATAGCAAACATTATGTTGTGTTTGCGGCAAATTCGAAAGCTGCAAAACACAGTTTAAAAGTATGGGAAATTAACATGGACAATCAAAAGTGCCAATTTTAAAAGGCTTATATGCAAGGTATTGTCATAAAAAACTGTTTCTGGACCTGGGTCCTGCACCAGGGGACATTTATCAATGCAAAAAAAAGTTTTAAAGATGGCCGTTTTTTGGGAGCAGTGATTTTAATAATGCTTAAAGTGAAACAAAAATGAAATATTTCTTTAAAATTTCGTGCCTGGGGGGTGTCTATAGTATGCCTGTAAAGCATTGGTCCCATGTTTCAGTCCTGCAGCAAAATGACATTTCTAAAGGAAAACGTCATTTAAAACTACTCACGTCTAATGAATTGTCGGGTCTCGGCAATACAGATAAAACTCATTGAAAAAACCTGAACCAAATAAAAAAAAATGTGTGGGGTCCTCCCAAATTCCATACCAGACCCCAGAAATGGACGGGGGAACCCATGCCAGTCTGGTATGAATATTAAGGGGAACCCTGCACCAATTAAAAAAAATGGCGTAGGGGTCCCCTTCAAAATCCATACCAGACCCTTATCTGAGCACGCCACCTGGCAGGATGCAGGAAAAGAGGGGGGACGAGAGAGCACCTCCTGAACCATACCAGGCCACATGCCCTCAAAATGGGGAGGATGCTTTGGGATCTGACCCCAAAGCACCTTGTACCCATGTTGATGGAGACAAGGGCCTCATCCCCAAAACCCTTGCTCGGTAGTTGAGGGGGGCTTATCAGATTCTGGAAGCCCCCTTTAACAAGGGGTTCCCCAGATCCCGTCCCCCCCATGTGAATTGGTGACGGGTACATTGTACCACTTTCATTTCACAAAAAGTGAAAAAAATGGTAAAAAAGACAGGAGACACTTGAAGACAAGTCCTTTTATTTAAAAAAAAAAAAATGTCTAGTGATGTAAATCTCGCGCCACCCGACTGAAAAAATAAAGCCACAACAGTTCCGCCTTCATGGGAGGCTCCGCCGAGTGATGCTTCTCCCGCCGGAGACAGCTGTTATATAGCTGAGGGCAGGGTCACCTAGTGACCCCGCCCCCCTCTGACACCAAGGGAAAACGCTGGACATTTCTTTTTTTTAATAAAGGGCTTGTCCCAAGCTGTCTTTTTTTACTATTTTTGACACTTTTGTGAAATGGTAGGGGTACATGGTGCATTCCAGATTCCGATAAGCTCCCCACCCGCAGACTCCCACAACCACCGGGCAAGGTTGTGGGGAGGAGGCCCTTGTCCCCATCAACATGGGGACAAGGTGCTTTGGGGTCAGACCCCAAAG
Organism: Rana temporaria; assembly: GCF_905171775.1. Lineage (NCBI taxonomy): Eukaryota > Metazoa > Chordata > Amphibia > Anura > Ranidae > Rana > Rana temporaria. The sequence goes on along the minus strand of NC_053490.1, from coordinate 232,725,260 downwards.
CATCCTCCCCATGTGGCCTGGTACGGTTCAGGAGGGGGCACTCTCGCATCCCCTCCGCTTTTCCTGTGGCCTGCCAGTTTGCATGCTCGGATAAGGGTCTGGTATGGATTTTTGGGGGACCCCTACACCATTTTTTTTATATTTGGCGCAGGGTTCCTCTTAATATCCATACCAGACCTGAATGGCCTGGTATGGAATTTGGGGGACCCCCACGCAATTTTTTAAAAATTTTGGTTCAGGGTTCCCCTTAATAATCATACCAGACCCAAAGGGCCTGGTAATGGACTGGGGGAAACCTATGACGTTTTTTTCAAAGTATTGTATCTGTATTACCGATACCCGACAATTCATTACAGCCGCGAGTAGTTTTAAATTATTTTTTTTCTTTAGAAATGTCATTTTGCTGGGGGACTGTTCTAAACACGGGGACAATGCACCACTTTACAGGTATACTATAGACACCCTCTAGGTACAAAATTTAAAAGAATATTTCACTTTTGTTTCACTTTAAGCATTATTAAAATCACTGCTCCTAAAAAAACTGCAGTTTTTAAAACGTTTTTGTCCCCTGGGGCAGGACCCGGGTCCCCAAACCTTTTATGACAATACCATGTATATAAGCCTTTAAAATTAGCATGTTTGGTTTTTCATGTTAGTGTCCCAAAGACTTTAACGGTGTTCACACACATTTTTTTGCCTGTTCGCAAGTTCTGGTGCAAACCAAACCGGGGTTTTTTGGCTCATCCTTAAGTCAATAACATGGAAATTATATTAGAAGCTAAAAGAGGCCATCAACTGATCCAGGAAAGAGGAACATTGGAAGAATGAAAGACACCTGAGGGCAGAGCCTTGGGAGACCCTAATGAAAGGAGGAGATAGAGTTGAAAGTAGCACTGAAGGTGCTATGAGATAGGAAGAAGAACCAAGAAAGAGCACAGTCACAGAGGCCAAGGAAGTGAAGGTTTTTCAGGAGGAGTGGGTGGTCAACTGTATTTTATTGTACTCAATTGGTTTTAGAAGTTGGTATGTCTTTAGGTTTTAGAAGGGAAAGTTCACTGATGTTATGGGTGGAAGCCAGACTTTAGTGGGTCCAGAAAGTTTTTCTTCATCACGACGGCTTTCCGATCTGACGGATGAGTCCTGCCTTCTATACGTGACACCCGGTGCCCAAAACCATCTCTATGGCTGTCACCCATTGGCATCCCTCCAGTGAATCTTGTCATTTCCTCCGGTCTCCTACTTGCTCTTGTGAGTGGAACTTTCTATGTTTTAATAGAGTGTTTTTCAGTAGTAGACTATGGTGGACCTTGTGCCTATTGTTTCTCTTCCCTTGTGTACATTTTAGATGAAGTATACCCTCTTGATTTGCTGACTGCAGCATCCACCTGTCAGTGCAGTGTATAGTGTTGGCTACCCACAGATTCCATTTGTTTATTATTAACTATATAGCGATTGGTGCTATCATATTTCCTTTGAAAACATTTACCACTAGCTGACCAGGCACCGTAATTGTACTGTGGAAGGTCGGCTCGTTCCCAGGAATCTGCATCATTGTCCATCACCTCAGGAACTCTAGTTTGTGTGTGCACACCCACTGGCCGGTGGGGGGCCGATCAGCAGGTGGGGCAAACTCAATGTCCGCCAGCCACCCGTGATCTGCAAGTGTAAACAAGGCAAATCTCCATTCTGACAAGGGAGATCACACAGATTGTCTTTCTGCTATGCAATAAGACTGATCTGTGTGTTTCCCCAGGCAGCCCATACAGTTAGAACACACCTGCAGGGAACACATTTAACCCATTGATTGCCTCCGATAACCCTTCCCTGCCAGTGTCATTAGTACATATTATAAGCACAGATTATCATAATTATGTCACTGGTTCCCAAAAAAGTGAAAAAGTCAGTTAGGTGTCCGACTATTCCACCGCAATGTTGCAGTCCCGCTGAAAAAAAAAAAAAAAAAAAAAGAAGAATCACTGCAGTTACTAGTAGAAAAAAAAATATATATATATATATATATATAAAAATGCCATAAATCTATTAACCATTTTGTAGACGACATAACCAATATTGCATTTTACCACAATATGTACTTTTTGGCAACAATGCAAAACGTTATGTTTGGCAAAAAAGCAACAGCTCATCACCCTGAACACACCATCCCCACTGTCAAACATGGTGGTGGCAGCATCATGGTTTGGGCCTGCTTTTCTTCAGCAGGGACAGGGAAGATGGTTAAAATTGATGGGAAGATGGATGGAGCCAAATACAGGACCATTCTGGAAGAAAACCTGATGGAGTCTGCAAAAGACCTGAGACTGGGACGGAGATTTGTCTACCAACAAGACAATGATCCAAAACCAAGCAAAATCTACAATGGAATGGTTCACAAATAAACATATCCAGGTGTTCGAATGGCCAAGTCAAAGTCCAGACCTGAATTCAATCGAGAATCTGTGGAAAGAGCTGAAAACTGTTCACAAATGCTCTCCATCCAACCTCACTGAGCTCGAGCAGTTTTGCAAGGAGGAATGGGCAAAAATTTCAAACTCTCGATGTGCAAAACTGATAGAGACATACCCCAAGCGACTTACAGCTGTAATCGCAGCAAAAGGTGGCGCTACAAAGTATTAACTTAAGGGGGCTGAATAATTTTGCACGCCCAATTTCAGTTTTTTATTTGTTAAAAAAGTTTGAAATATCCAATAAATTTCGTTCCACTTCATGATTATGTCCCACTTGTTGATTCTTCAAAAAAAATTACAGTTTTATATCTTTATGTTTGAAGCCTGAAATGTGGCAAAAGGTTGCAAAGTTCAAGGGGGCCGAATACTTTGGCAAGGCACTGTATTTATCGAGCTAAACAGGTGAAGAAATTGTATTTTTATTTTTTGGGGGATATTAAAACAAGAAGTAAAAAATATTGCTTTTTTTCCCCCCATTGTCGGTCTTTTGTTTATAGCGCAAAAAATAACTGCAGATGTGATCAAATATGAAAGGAATTTTTGTGTTAAAAAAAAAGAAAGTACATTTTGTTTGGGCACAGCATTGCACGGCCACTCAATTGTCAGTTAAAGCGACGCAGCGCTGTATTTCAAAAAATGGCCTGGTTATTTAGGTGGAAAATCTTCCAGTCCTTAAGTGGTTAAAGTGTTAACACCCCCAAGGGATCCTACCACTTTAACCACTTAAGACCTGGACCAATATGCAGGTTAAGGACCTTGCCCCTTTTTGCCATTCGGCACTGGGTCGCTTTAACTGACTATTGCGCGGTCGTGCGACGTGGCTCCCAAACAAAATTGGAGTTCTTTTTTTCCCACAAATAGAGCTTTATTTTGGTGGTATTTGATCACCTCTGCGGTTTTTATTTTTTTGCGCAACAAAAATAGAGCGACAATTTTGAAATAAATTCAATATTTTTTACTTTTTGCTATAATAAATATCCCCAAAAAAAAGTTTGTTTCCTCATTTTAGGCTGATACGTAGTCTACCTATTTTTGGTAAAAACAAAATCGCATTAAGCGTTTAACGATTGGTTTGCGCAAAATTCATAGCGTTTACAAAATAGGGAATAGTTTTATGGCATTTTTATTAATGATTTTTTTTTTACTACAAATGGCGGCGATCAGCGTTTTTTTACGTGACTGCGACATTATGGCGAACACATCAGACAATGACACATTTTTGGGACCATTGTCATTTTCACAGCAAAAAGTGCTATAAAAATGCATTGATTACTGTGAAAATGACAATTGCAGTTTAGGAGTTAACCACTAGGGGACGCTTCGGGGTCGAATCTGCAGCAGAGACGACCATTATCGTTTACAGGACTGGCCACGGGAAAAGATGGATATCTTTGTTGTGGCAGCAGCTGCTGCCGTTACTGAGATATCCATCTTTAAAGTGCCGATGTACGCGAGATGTCCTTAAGTGGTTAACAGCGTGGAAGTAGAAGTTTTTTAGGAGAACAAATTCATACATTGAAAAAACTGCAAAAGTTTAGTTGTATGCCACAGTCTTTCAAGAGCATAGCTATGTCTATTGAGACATCTTGTGTTTGCTTCCAGAGTTGTAGTGACCAGGGTCTGGTTCTGCATGTAGAGAAGGTAACAAGTCCGCCTGGGAAGGATGAGAGTGAACTGTTGTAGACAGAAGTGGCTGGCCAAGAGTGGAAAACAGGAGAGTGTGTGAAGGAAAGATAGGAAGGAGACTAGAATTGTGTGGATAATGTTAGCCTAAATGCCTTTACTGTGCCCTTCCACAATATAGGGAGTGCAAGGGAGGAAGTAACCACAGGGGGTTTATTTACTAAAGGCAAATCCACTTTGCATTGCACTGGAAGTGCAATAAAAGTGCAGGCTCTGTAAATTGAGGGGGAAATGCAAGTAAAAAAAAAAAAAACACAGCATTTTTGCTTGCACAAGATTGGATGATAAAATCAGCAAAGCTGTAAAAGTAGGGATCAGGGCAGTTCCAGAATAGGCCAGTCTGCAATCAGAATGGGATGTGTATCCAGAGTAAAGTGGTCTTCGAGCTGACCCAGTTACTGCAGGATGAATGTTCCCAATCACTGAACAGCAAATCTTTGAGATGTCTCTTGTCAAAGTAGGGATTCACCTTGTTTACAAAGGCAAATCCCTGTTCTGCCTGTGTACAATGATCGCGGGCGGTCAGACATCAAGTCCGCTGGTCCCAGGTGTGCACGCAAGTCTGCAATCTCACATGCACAGACCAACATATGGGTATGTTGGTTCGCACAGGAGAGCCCACCTGCCACAGTATATGTGCAGCGGCTGGAGGCAAGCAGTTAAAGTGATACGAAAGTCTTGTTTTTTTCGTTTAAAATAGCAAACATGTTATACTTACCTGCTCTGTGTAGTGGTTTTGCACAGCAGCCCAGATCCTCCTCTACTCTGGTTCAGTGCTCCTGGCCCCTCCCCTCCTGCTGAATGCCCCCACAGCAAGCAGCTTGCTATGGGGGCACCTGAACCGAGGCACAGCTCCCTGTCTATTCAAGTGCCTCCACAGCAAGCAGCCGCCACTCTGTGTCCATTCAGACATGGAGCCGTGGTTCGGCTCTGCCCCGTTCTCTCAGCATTGGCTCACTGACTGACAGCAGTGCGAGCCAATGGCGCAACACTACTGCCTCAGCCAATGAGGGGAGTCCTGGACAGCTGAGACTCTTGTGCAACATCTCTGGATCTAGATATACTGTACCTCAGGTAACTGAGGGGGCTGAGGGGGTTAGCTGCACACAGGTTTTTTTTAATCTTAACTACTTAACCCCCGGACCATATTGCTGGTCAAAGACCAGAGCACTTTTTGCGATTCGGCACTGCGTCGCTTTCACTGACAATTGCCCGGTCGTGCGACGTGGCTCCCAAACAAAATTGGCGTTCTTTTTTTCCCCACAAATAGAGCTTTCTTTTGGTGGTATTTGATTACCTCTGCGGTTTTTAGTTTTTGCGCTATAAACAAAAACACAGCTCCCAGTCCCCACTCTAACGAGCGATCGCGTGTGCCCGGCAGCGATCGTGCCCGCCGGGCATGGGAGTCGAGGGCGAGCGGGGCCCCTAGTGGCCAGCGCGAGAGACGACATATAGCTACGGGCTCTGGCGCAGGGGAGCCGACCTGCCGCCGTAAAATGACGGCGACTGGTCGGCAAGTAGTTAAAGCGGAAGTTCCTCCAATTTTTTTATTTTTTTTTTAAAGTCAGCAGCTACAAATACGGCAGCTGCTGACTTTTAAAAGATGGACACATACCTGTCCAGCGCGCCCTCGATGTCAGCAGCCGAGGCTGAGCAATCGCTCGGTCCTCGGCTGCTTCCGCCGCCATCCTCGGTGAGGGAATGATAAGTGAAGCCTGACAGCTTCACTGCCCAATTCCCTACTGCGCATGCGCGAGGATAGCAGCGCGCCGTCACAGGTCCCCGCTCTCTCCTGGGAACAGTGTTTCCCAGAAGACAGCGGGGGGAGTGACGTCACAGGCTGAATTCCCCGCAGAAAGAAAAAACATGAATTCCCTGCAGGGATCAGACCCAGAAGTGGTGCAAATACCTGTCTCAGACAGGTATCTGCACCCCCCTCCCCCCCAAAAGGTGCCAAATGTGTCACCGGAGGGGGGAGGGATCCAAAAAGCGGAGGTTCACTTTTTGTGTGAACCTCCGTTTTAATGCATAGAAAGCCTTAAGAGAAAAAAAATCTGCCTTTACAGAAATGCAATAAACAATCTCCTGAAAGCTTTATTGGCTAAAGCACATCCTTTCAGTTTTGGAAGACCATATTAAAAACAGAAGCTATATAGAATACTCAGCATACACAATATTTCTAAATTTCCCTTTAGGCTTCACTGGCTATATCACAGCCTTCATTTAGCTTTGCATTTTTGAGATTATGATAGAAGTACAGCGATATGGTATACAGTGCATACTCCGTATTTCACCACTCTTCTGTTGGCATCTTTGGCTAACACACGTGCCTAATTTGGCTTTGGAATACAAACAATTTACGCATATACGTACTATCCCTCATTTAGCGTGAGAAGCCCAAAAAGCATTTATATGATATATTGTTTTTTTCAAATAAACTTGGTAAACACTTTAATTCATCTTTCTTTTACCTTTAGAGGGAAAAAAAAACACACTTTAAAGTTTTTCTTTACACTGAAATGGAAGGAATATACTACATGCAGCCGTTAAAAATGAGTCATTTATGGCAGGCCTTTTTTGCTAAAACACATACCTCATGCAGCTATTCAGAACAGATTCAATTGTATATGTTTTCACTGTTAAAACAAGGGAATTTTGTACAAACTGAATTAACAGTGTATCAACAATCTTTTGTAGGCCATTTTTTCCCTAAAATTTTCGTTTTTTTTCATTAGTTCAGCAAAACAAAAAAAAAAGGATGAGTAAATACCACCAAAAGTAAACCATCTGTCTCAAAAAGATAAAACAAATTGGATACAGTGTTGCATGACCACGCAATTGTCATTCAAAGTGTGACAGTGCTGAAATCTGGAAATTGGCCTGGACAGGTGAAAGTGTTAAGCTTGGTACACACGATTGGATTTCCATTGGACAAAGCCGTGGAATTTTGTGCAAAGGGCGTTGGCCATGAACTTGTTTTACATACAAAACAAGGAATTGTTGGTTGACATACACAAAATTGTGTTTTTTCAGCTCTTTTGTGCCACCCTTTGGGCAACATCTGCTAATGTTGTCTTATGGCTAGCATTGGTTCGGAGCATGTGTGTTTGTACTTTGGATTGTTTTCCGACAGACTTTTGTACACACGATCGGATAATCCAACACATTTGTTGTCAGAAAATTTTTAAGCATGCTATCCCACATTTGTCGTCGGAAATTCCGACAATTGTCCGATGAAGCATACAAATGGTCCGATTATCCAACATCCTTCTATCACACAATTCCTGCCGGAAAGCCAGATCATGTGTATGGGCCTTCACATTCAATATAAAAGGAAGATGCTGTATTTAATAACTCCATATACATACCTCCCAACCCGCCCGGATTCTGCGGGAACTTCACGCACAGACTTCATCCTCTCGCAGTCCCGCAAAGTGGTTAACTTTCCCGCACAGGAAGGAGAAGAAAACCGACAGGCTGTGCAGTGGTGAGTGGCAAGAACTTCACATCCATCAACGGCAACCCCGCCGCTCACCCGTGATAGTCGCCCGCCCCCCTCGCTCAGCTCAACAACTTTGATTGCCCCCCCCCCCCGCTCAACAAAAATGTCCCGCAGTGGATCTTTAAAATGTCAGGAGAAGTCTAGCCTGAGCTTTTTAGGCTGGGCTACTCCCCTGGGTCACAGGAGTGCAATTCGTTTTTCACTCCTGTTACACGTTTTCAGCGGAGAGCGGTCTGAAGTCCACTTTCCGCTGACGTCAATGCCATCAGTCGGGGCAGCTTTTCATCACAACTTCCAAGTCGAGATCCGCCAGCTTCCCTTATTGATGGCAGTCTTAGTGAGCCGCTGAGATGCAGAGATAGCCTCTCCCCACCCCTCCAAAGCTCAGCGCTTCAATGAGCGTGGAGAAGCAGAGAGGAAAGACGCTGTCAGCAGCTTTCCTCTCGGGGATCTGTGAGAACCGAGCCATCGGCGATGTTCAGTGGCTCAGTTCTCAGTGCAGAGACGGCGGGGGGACAGCTGCAGCATCTGTCTGATGATCGATACACATAAGTATAAATATATACAAATTTAACCCATACTTTTCTTTTAAGCATTTTGGGTAGGCTGAACTTTGAAAAAAAGAGACAACAGTTAGCTTTTAATCAAAATCTACTTAAAGCCGAAGTAAACCCATCTATTTGATAGTTTCAAAGAACAGTTAACATTCCCGGCATTCTGGAAATGCTAGCCGTCACATTTGCTTGTGCTCTCAACCAAACTGTCAAACCATCCAATGGCTGGTTTCATAACTGATCACATGTGCAGCATCATGGCAGTTGTAGATTAAACAGAGGCCAAGATGGCAGCTTCTTTGGCTGAAAACGATAGGAGGGTTTACTTCCACTTTAAGAGTATTTATTTCACAGAAAAAAGACTGAACAGGACCATGTACCAGCTTCAGAAGGTGTGCTAGATAGGACAAGTTTGTGATCAAATACAGTGTCACCAGCGCCCATCAAATGCAGCCTCCCCAGCGCCCATCAAATGCAGCCTCACCAGCGCCCATCAAATGCAGCCTCACCAGCGCCCATCAAATGCAGCCTCACCAGCGCCCATCAAATGCAGCCTCACCAGCGCCCATCAAATGCAGCCTCACCAGCGCCCATCAAATGCAGCCTCACCAGCGCCCATCAAATGCAGCCTCACCAGCGCCCATCAAATGCAGCCTCACCAGCGCCCATCAAATGCAGCCTCACCAGCGCCCATCAAATGCAGCCTCACCAGCGCCCATCAAATGCAGCCTCACCAGCGCCCATCAAATGCAGCCTCACCAGCGCCCATCAAATGCAGCCTCACCAGCGCCCATAATAATATCCAGAGCTGCGTATAAAGTTTTCTGGATCATTAGACTAGTGACTATATAGACTAGACCGACTAGATCGACTGTGCCCTGATTTGAAGGGTGTAAAGGTTCGTTTTTTATTTTCTAAATAGGTTCCTTTAAGCTAGTGCATTGTTGGTTCACTTAGCTTTTCCTTCAATTTCCCTTCTAGATGTTTTTTTCTTTGTTTGAATTTCTCACTTCCTGTTTCTCAATAAGCTTTCCACCATCATCCGAGCGGTGGAAAGTCATTTAGAACAGCTTACTGAGGAGGAACAGGAAGTGAGAAATTCAGACAAAGAAAACAAAGAAAAACAACATTTAGAAGAGAAATTTAAGGAAAAAGTAAGTGAACGAACAATGCACTAGCTTAAAGTAACCCATTTAGAAAATAAAAAACAAACCTTTACAACCCCTTTAAGGCATATATGTACAGTATATTAATTTCCTATATTTGCAATCAGTCATGGGTAATCTTCAGTTTGCACTTCATTGCAGAGAGTTGCAAGTGCTATTTTGTTTTACTGGAAATTCAAGGAAACTATTTAGCAATTTAAGAAAAAAATTCTGTTCTGAAATCATGCTGAGCAGAGAATATTCTCAATAAAAAGATGCAAGAAAACTCTGCTGTGGCTTGAAAATATATGGTTAAAGAACGCTTTGATTCATCAAAAAGGATAATTAACAGTAACTAATGTACAAACTAAGACGCCTTACATCAGCGCAAAAGTGTTGCAAGATTCCCATTAACCTTGATCTGGTCAAATACTTGTTCTTCATCTTTCTGTTCATCTGTCCTCCTTTTATCTCGCTTTAAGCTGCAACATTTCAAATGCCTTATCATGCAGTGATATACTATATACATTAAAATTCAGAGATGACCTGATAGGAACAAATGTATGTTAAAAAAAGATACCCAAGAACCGAGTGCCAGATTAGTTTGGCCAATACTGCCAACTTGCACATACAGTAGCAATACTATTAGTCTTTACTTACTATATTTATATATACAAGTACAACCTTAGCAAATGTGTTTTTTTTTAAGTTTGATAACATCCTACCATTTACCTCTGCATCTAAACATCTAATGGTTGTTCCTATAAGGATTTGGAAATTAAAGTTATTAGGAATTTGTATGTTTATTTGTATAAAAGCTTACAGTATGAAGTAGATAGTAGGTGCACCTAATGGGAGATACAAATCGGAGGAATTTTCCAACTTGGTTTAATCAATGTTGGTGTGGGGCGCAGCCCGCCTTTCTCACGTTTCAAGATTGTAAGTCCCATTGGGTGCACCTACTGCCTACTTCATATTTTTTTTGATGTATGGCACCTGGACCAATATTCATTAAAGTATGTGCAGTGGCCCACTTCCACACTACCCAATTGTTTTAAAGCATAGTGTGAAAATGTAAAAAAAATCTTTCACCAACCCTTGACAAAAAAACGTACTCATAATTGGTCCAATATAAAAAAAAAAACTGTCTCGGTCTTGAATTTTTGGTACACAGCCGCATCAGTGCATACAAGTATTTGAATCACTGCTCCCAAAAAACTGCAGTTTTTAAAACTTTTTGTTGCATTAATATATATGTTCCCCTGGGGCAGGACCGGGGTCCCCAAACACTTTTATGTCAATAACTTGCATATAAGCCTTTAACATGAAAATCAAATGTGCCAATTTTAATCTCCGAATTTACAGTGAACTCTAGAATTTGCTGCAAACACCCCCGATGTTCGACTCGAATATTGGGCTCACCCCTATCAGACACTGACACTTGATGGGAATTAGTGACACCAATACAATGATCAATGCTGAAAATATGTACTGCCACTGTACTGACATAAGCAGGGAGAAGGGTTAACATCTTGGGCGATAAAAGTGTTAAATGTGTGCCTAACCAGCCACTGTGCCCAAACGCATCCACTGTGACCCCCCCTGCCTGCTCGCCATCTGCCTGGCACTTACCCTGTCTCTGTGGTGCAGCAGGTGACAGCGGCAAGTGGTGTCCTCCATGTGTCTCCTCCCATCCTCTCCATCAGGCCAATCAGGTGATGGGTAACAGACCCATGGAGGGGGTCAGAAAGAGAGAGACACAGAGGGGGGTCGGCAAGAGAGAGCGGGGTCAGCAAGCGAGAGAGAGAAAGCAAGAGTGGGGTCAGCAAGAGAGGGGTCAGCGAGAGAGTTCAAAGAGAGGGGGTCAGAGAGAGAGAGGGGGAGGGGGTCAGAGAGAGAGGGGGTCAGAGAGAGAGAGGGGGGGGTCAAAGAGAGAGGGGGGGTCAGAGAGAGAGAGGGGGGGTCAGAGAGAGAGGGGGGGTCAGAGAGAGAGAGGGGGGGGTCAGAGAGAGAGAGGGGGGGTCAGAGAGAGAGAGGGGGGGTCAGAGAGAGAGAGGGGGGGTCAGAGAGAGAGAGGGGGATCAGAGAGAGAGGGGGATCAGAGAGAGAGGGGGATCAGAGAGAGAGGGGGATCAGAGAGAGAGAGGGGGGGATCAGAGAGAGAGAGGGGGGGATCAGAGAGAGAGAGAGAGGGATCAGAGAGAGAGAGAGAGGGATCAGAGAGAGAGAGGGATCAGAGAGAGAGAGGGATCAGAGAGAGAGAGGGGGATCAGAGAGAGAGAGGGGGGATCAGAGAGAGAGAGAGGGGGATCAGAGAGAGAGAGAGGGGGATCAGAGAGAGAGAGAGGGGGATCAGAGAGAGAGAGAGAGGGGGATCAGAGAGAGAGAGAGAGGGGGGGTCAGAGAGAGAGAGGGGGGTCAGAGAGAGAGAGGGGGTCAGAGAGAGAGGGGGGTCAGAGAGAGAGAGAGGGGGGTCAGAGAGAGAGAGAGGGGGGTCAGAGAGAGATAGGGGGTCAGATAGAGAGAGGGGGGTCAGAGAGAGACCCCTAGCCAGAGAGAGAGGGGGGTCAGAGAGAGACCCCTAGCCTTGTCTTCACTCACTCTTGTGCCCTCATGTTTTAGTCCCTGTCCAGGACTCATTTTCATTATTACAGAGGTGCTCTGCTCCTTCCAGCTGATCTATGTGAGGTGGAGCAGTCCCTGGTTGCCTGCTCCTCCCACCTGCTCTTATTCTCCGATCCCCCGGTCAGCCTGTCCTTCATGCCTGGGAGCAGAGAGGAGATTGAAGGAGTCTATGGGTTCCAGGCTTTGACAGGTGCCTGGGAAGCTGTGCCCGCTGTTTATCGCATCTTCCAGGGGCGGACTGACCATTGAGTCACTCGGGCACTGCCTGAGGGCCTCATGCCACTAGGGGGCCCCATCAGGGTTGCCAGGCCCAGTAAAACCAGGGACAGTATGTATAAATCGTTTTTATTACATCTGTCCCTGATATGTCCGAAACCAACATGCTTTTGATGTGAAAATCCTGATATTTTAGCTACCCCGCCTCTGCACTGCCTCCTGGCGTGGTGGCCATCTGTAAGCCCAGGGGCCCCATAATCTTCTATTGCCCGGGGGCCCCATGAGTTGTCAGACCGCCCCTGGTATCTGAGGTTTTCTCCCTTCAGGGCTATCATTACCATCAGTGCTAGACCTGCCTTAGTTGGTTTGAAGGTAGTTTGAGGTAGTCCTGGAGTGGTGGGTTGGCTGGTAAGATGAGGAGTGAGCCGCTCAGTGTCCCCCCTTTCTTCGTGTCAGCATTTTTAAACTTCTTAGAATACATTTTTGATATTTTTTTATTTATGTTATACCGTCAAAGTCCTTAATGCCAGTTTATTACATTAAAACAGGGGTGCCCAACCAGTAACCTAGGGGCCACATGTGGCCCGCGGAGCCTTCTGATGCGACGTCCTGCTCTAGGATGGAATAGATTACTGTTATTAAAGGTTAGTTTTATTAATAAAATCACAGTGTATATATGGGCATATCTGTTTTGCAGTGGTTACTGGGCTGCTTTCAAACTGACCCGCAGATGCAGAGCAGTGCACCTGCAAGTTACCTGCATTGAGCCATAGACTTATAGTTAATACCTGCGAGTTTGGTGAGCTTTCTGAAAGTGCACCAAACCTGCAGAATATAATAGAAGTCTATTGCAAAGTGCAGGAAAGCCAAAAGGAACACTGCGTTGTACCCACGGTGCGGGTAAACCACAGCGCATCAGTGTAAAAGCAGCCATGGGCCCCTTTCACATGGTCAGTTCGACCCTCCATTCACCTCTAAGGAGACAGACTTGTGTCCTTCCTCCGATTCGCAAAAAAAAAAAAAATAGTATAGTGGGCTGTGTCCGTATCCACTCTGCATATGCAGAGCAAACACGGACTTGCCATCCACCCGCTCCGCTCATTGATTGTGGCCCATGACCGGTTACCAAGTCACTTAAAGCGGAGGTTCACCCTAAAAAACAAGTTTCTACCATTTTTTTAGGGTGAACCCCCGCTTTAAGTGGCCCTCACACTTTAAAAGGTTGGGCACGCCTACATTAGAGGGTCCTCCCTGGTGGTACCTGCTTCCACTTGTTCCTCCTGTTACAGGAAATGGGAGGGCTAAACTACATTAGGCCTGGTTCACATCTATGCATGTTTGCGGCCTGCGTTTCTGCACCATTCTAAAAACGCAGCAGCCTGGAAATCCCATGGTGCTTTTGCACCATGCAATATCCTGGCAGTTCCAGCACCTACAAACTCACTGCATTTTTAGATGCGTGGGGGGGGGTGTCTTTCAGAAGGAATGGCAACATGCATTTTCAAACAGCAGTGCATTTTGACTGTGGATGGCTGCGGGAATCGCTGCAGTTCCCACACCAGCAACCACCCACCTAGATGTGAACCAGGCCTTATGGGAAGTCAAGGGACCAAAATAAATGAGTTGCTATAGAAAAGGGAATTAATTACTAATGCAGTCAAATACAGCTGCATATAAATGTATGTTATCCTAGATAAATGCAAAGTGGTCAATCATGCATTTACAAGCAACAGAACAACCCCCCACATGAAAGAGGACTTATCAATTATAAAGAAAGACAGAGTTCTGATTCTGTTTTGCTTGACCTTTAAATGTCAAGGTCTTCAACCATCTTTAATTAATCAGATTTTATTACTGAATACTCTCTTGCCTTTATTTCTGACAAACAGGCAAAAGAACTTCATCATGCATGCACAGGTGGGCAGCATACTGTATCAGTAGGGCTGTTACTGATTAAAATGTGTTTGATCGTTTTTTTTAAATTGATTTATAACGCACACACATTTTTCGGACCACCATATATTCTCCCCCACTGTAATGTGGTCCACAGACATCTCTCCCCCACTGTAATGTGGTCCACAGACATCTCTCCCCCACTGTAATGTGGTCCACAGACATCTCGCCCCCACTGTAATGTGGTCCACAGACATCTCGCCCCCACTGTAATGTGGTCCACAGACATCTCGCCCCCACTGTATAGGAAAATTAATGCTTGCTTAGTCTTACCAGAGAAGCCAGCCGAACACAAGCAGTTAAGGCCGGGTGATGACGCCGCTCTAGGCTTACCTAGGCTGCTCCTGGCTGGACCAAGATGGCCGCCACTCCGGGAGCTAGGCCAAAGCAGCAGCCTTTCCTATGGCAGCAGCGAAGCTCCACGGTTCACGTGGTGTGCCGATCGGCATATGGTGACCCGTTCGGATTACGGACCACTAGTACCAATCAAAATAATTTTGATTGATCAAAAAAATTAACGATTAATCGAGGAATTAATCTTTAATTTCCACAGCCCTATAGATTAGCAATTTAAACATCCCTTTTGTGAAAATATCTATATAAAATGTGTGACAGAAACGAACAGCACTCGTGCTCCCAGATAAATGCAGTGCTGGTGATAAATAAATAAAACAGTTCCACAGGAGGGATCCAAAGAATGGTGCTCCGCTGTGTAGTAAGCTCGCACATCCGCTCTCTATTAGCGAAACCCTCTCCCTATGAAGTGTACACTTACCAGACCTTGGCAAGTAAAGAGCCTGGATGGTCACAGCAATCCTCCTCGTAGGCTGTTAGTAACACTGCTGGATGATTATGGGTTAGGTGTGTCAGGACATCAGGGAATGATTGGCTTGTCCCGCTGATCGTTTTCGTCTGTTATCCACCGCTCCATCAGAGATTCCAAAGAGGATACTATGGTCTCATAAAAACAAATAGCAACACCATAGCATAATTCCAAAAAGTGTTTTTTTGCAAAAAAAAAATGTAATTGCTTATGCTATGTGCATACTGTAGGTTTAAAGACTTGAAACAATACAAAAAATTTCAGCATTAACACCGAATGATAGGGTTTTCGTTATGCCCGCTCTAATTTCCAGATAATAGCAGATTAAAAGCCCCTTTTATCTCTCAGGCAGCCTAGCTGACCCTAAATCAGCGCTGTGTGCTTTCTCCCTGACCTGTCCCATCAAACTGACTTCATCTGAGGTTAGAGAGGCACAGTTTGACATCATTCCTTAAATAAACTTCCTTTCAGGTAAATTAACCCCTTACTTTCCATCTCACAGGTGAGTGTTCCAGAGTGTTCCAGAGGAGATCATTATGCCTGATTAACATCCACAATGGCTAGACTAGAGGAACAGCATACCCTATCATCATCATGGGGTCATTCACAACCAGATTGTATACAAGTTGTATATCAAAATACAAATTCTTATTAATCCACCCATCTATAAAAAAATATTAATAATCCTCTGTGCTCCGACTCCTAAATAATACTAAAATAGCTGAATATATACAGCACATTAATGACCTTCAATCTAATATCACTGAAATAGGAGCACAAATCAATACACAAATACCCTTTGGTAAAGAGAACACAGATAACACTCCTTACCCCACTGTCCACCTGGCATAAGTGACCCAAATAGTGGTTCACTTTTCAGGTGACGGAAGTATAAAAATACCCTCCCTGCTTGCACATTCACCCGGTAAGAGTGACTCACTGTGGAGGATCACTCTTTAGGGTGATGGGCAGCGCCACTAACCCTACACTAACCAAACACAGAGCTAACAGATAAATACAATAAAATCAAAATATCATTTATTAAAACAGTATTTATAAGCCTAAATTGGATCTAATGTATTCTGTATAGATATTAATACCAATTTAATAGATTAACTGGATATTGAACAATTATTGGAAGAAGAGGAAAAGCAATAATGATATATATTAATTCAATTCATATGTATACAAAGTTAATTAAATAATTTATATCGTAGGCGTAAAATAAAAAAAAATAATACAATTATTAAAAATAGAGAATCCGATTTTGAATTTCCAGGAAAGATGTATTGTCATTGAACAGTATGTAAATTCAATAGCCGGGCTTTAATAAATAACTTTAACACTTTAACATTGCAAACCATAATCGCATAAAATCGCATAATAGTTCATTAATTCATTACTTATAGATCAATGGAAACCAATTATATATTCAGACCTCTTTTACACTGGGGTGTTTTTCAGGCGCTTTGGCGTTAAAAAAAGTACCCGTAAAGCCCCTGAAAGAAGCCTCAATCTGCAATCCCAATGTGAAAGCCTGAGTGCTTTCAGAGCCCTTTCACACTGCCAGTGCCCCGAAAAACGCTGGTGAAGCTCCATTATAAGACCCCTTTCACACTGGGGCGTTTTCAGGCACTTTGGCGTTAAAAAAAGCTCCTCAATGGGAAGGGGGCTTTAGGAGCGGTGTAAAACGCTGCAAAGAAGCTGCTTGCAGGACTTTTTTTGATGCCCTGCCAGCGCAGCGCCTCAGTGTGAAAGCATGCGGGTTTTCACATTGGGATTGCAGATGAGGCTTCTTTCAGGCACTTTACAGGCGCTTTTTTTAATGCTAAGACCCCTTTCACACTGGGGCGTTTTTCGGGCGTTTTTCAGGCACCTTAGTGTGAAAGCACTCGGGCTTTCACATTGGGATTGCAGATGCAGCTTCTTTCAGGCATTTTATAGATGCTTTTTTTAATGCTAAAGCGTCTGAAAAAAGCCCCAGTGTGAAAGGCGCATTGCGGGGCGCATTGCGGGGGGTATTGCCGCGGTTTCCCATTGTTTTAAATGGGAAGGAGCGGTATACACGCCGCTCCTCTCACCGCTCCAAAGATGCTGCTGGTAAAAGATTTTTTTCTCTCCTGCCAGCACATTGCCCTCGGGCTTTCACATTGAGTATGCAGTGCAGGAGTTTTTCAGGCGGTATAGCAGCGCTATTTGTAGCTCTGTACCGCCTGAAAAACTCCTCAGTGTGAAAGGGGTATTAGGCTCTGTTTTTACTAGAGGCGATTCAGTTTGCATGTGTTGCGCGTTACAAGTCTCTCTCTCTCTCACTATTGCGACCCGAAAGTGCGATTTTGACACAATTTTTTTTACCTCAAGTCGCATCAAAGTGGGACCAAAGTAGGCAGGGACTAATTTGAAGTCTGTGACTTTTAGTTGCACAGATATGAACGGTGCCCATTGGAAATCATGGGGAATGACTTGCAATGCAACTTTTAAAATATTTTGATTTTATTGTATTTATCTGTTAGCTCTATGTTTATTCACAATTTTTTTTTTTTTTTACTTCTGTCACCTGAAAAGTGAACCACTATTTGGGTCGCTGATCCCAGGTGGACAGTGGGGTAAGGAGTGTTATCTGTGTTCTCTTTACCAACGAGTATTTGTGTATTGACTTGTGCTCCTATTTCAGTGATATTAGATTATAGGTCATTCATTTGCTGTATATATTCAGCAATTCTGATTTTAGTATCAGCGCATGGTGTTATTTAGGGGTCAGAGCACAGAGGATTATTATTATTTTTTTTAGCCTTTAAAGATAGTGGATTAATAAGAATATGTATTTTGATATACAATCTGGTTGTGAATGATCCCATGATGATGATAGGGTATGCTGTTCCTAAGCACTGTGGATGTTAATCAGGCATAATGATCTCCTCTGGAACACTCACCTGTGAGATGTAAAATAAGGGGTTAATTTACCTGAAAGAGAGTTTATTTAAGGAACGATGTCAAGCTGTGTGCCTGTAATCTCAGATGGAGTCAGTTTGATAGCACATGTCAGGGAGAAAGCACAAGGTGTTTTTTTAAGGGTCAGCTAGGCTGCCAGAGAGATGAGAGGGGCTTTTAATCAGCTATTCTCTGGAAATAAGAGAACGCATAGCGAAAGCCCTATCGTCAGATGACAATTTTTGTATCGATCCAAGTCTTTGAACCCAACCTATGCACATAGCATATGTGATTTTAAAAGTTTTTTTATCAAGAATTCACTTTTCATAATTACACTATAGTGCTACTATCTGTTTTTATGAGATCACAGTATCCCCTTTGGGATCTCTGAGTTGGGACGATCGAGCGGTGGACGAAACAATCAGCAGGACGAGCCAATCATTCCCTGATGTCCTGACACATCTAACCCATCATCATACAGCAGCGTTAATAACAGCCTATGAGGAGGATTGCTGTGACCATCCAGGCTCTTTACTTGTCAAGGTAAGTGTACATTTCAGGGGGGGGGGGAGAGAGAGATAAGGCCCCTTACACACCGGGGCGGCGGCAGTGACGCACTGCTATTTTTTAGAGGAGCTTTACTGTCGTTTTAGCGGTGCTATTCGTCCACTAGTGGGGTGTTGCACATTGATTTTAATGGGCAGGGGTGCTTTAGGAGTGGTGTATATACTTTTTTTTACAGTCCTGCTAGCGCACCAGTGTGAAAGCCCTTGGGGCTTTCACACTGGAGAGAAAGGAGCCGCTTTTTCAGGGCGCTTTGCAGGGGCTATTTTTTTTTGCGCTATAGCACTTGCAAAGCGCCTCAGTGTGAAAGGGGGTATAATAGAGTGAGAATGGGTGTCAGAGGTTGCTATACAGCAGGGCACCATTCTTTGGATCCCTCCTTTAGAACTGTTTTATCGATTTATCACCAGCACTGTATTTGTCTGCAAGTTGCATTAACTAGGAAGATGTAGGAGTGTTGTATTGTGTGTGTGTGTGTGTATGTGTGTGTATATCATAGTTGTGCGCAGCCTATTGCATAAGGGTGTGCACCCCAAAGCTCCAACGCACGTGTGTGTGTGTGTGTGTATATATATATATATATATATATATATATATATATATATATATATATATATATATACATACACACACACACACACAGTGTCAGTAGAGCGGGGGACAATATCAGTAGGGCAGAGATTGGTGTCAGTAGTTTATTTTAATTATTTGTTTATTTTTACTCTTTTACAATTTTATTTTTTATTATTTGTTTATTTTTACTCTTTTACAATTACGTTTTTTATTTATTTTTTCACAATATTTTTTTTTTTTTTTTTTAGGAGCCCTATTGGGTTTTTTTTTTGTGAACTATCAGGTATCTAAACAGACCCCTGATGTTTCACTTTTGACACAGAGAAAGGGGCTAAGTACAAAGATTCCCCAGTCTCTTTCTCTGCAGCCAAGCAGCAGGGGGAATCTGAGCAGCTCAGGGTGATTAGAGTGTGCCCAGGCACACCCTGTGCGCACGCCTATGGTATATATATATATATATATGTATGTGTGTATGTGTGTGTGTGTGTGTGTGTGTGTGTGTGTATATATATATATATATATATATATATATATATATATATATATATATATATATATATATATATATATATTTTCCAATAAATAAGCAATTGTATGTGATAAGCACCATTGACCCTCCTTTTTTGTAGTAATGTTGGTCTTGTTAGGGTGATCCGAAGCCAGTTTGCATTCTCTAATCGTCAGTAATTAACCATTGCATCCCTGGAAGCAAAATTGTTTGTTGTGGCTTGAACTGGTGACTGCTCCATCCCCAGCACTTTAAATGTCTTTATTTTGTGGGGTTCTAACACTCCATTGAGCAGATAGGCTTTGTTTGGCAGAGAAGCATGGGCACAATGAGGATTGCTGGCACTTCTAGTCCATGTCTCATAAGGACTTATGTTTTACATTTGCTGCCAAAGTGGTTATTTTTGCATGTTGTGTTTTAGTGTACTGTATACCACATAATTTACATTTAATTGTATTAAATTTTATAACATTTAAGGAGACCGCACACCCCTATTTGTATATGAAAGTACAGACAGAGAACTACCAGAATTTAAAGGATTAAGTCTCTGGTTTACATCTATGCGGGCTGTGTGTTTTTCAGGCACGTTTTTCAGGAACGTTTGGCAGTGCGTTTTGAAACCCTAGTTTTTTATTATGCATTGTTTTTTTTTTTCTCTTTAAATGCACTGTATATAGCTGGATGCTAAGGAGCAGGTTGGAAAGTTGGCCGCCATGTCCTTAACAACCAATGAATTATCAGCTGACAGCTGAATGTAAAAAAAAAAATGCCAGTAAAAAAATGGAAAAAACATGGTGGGGTCCGCCTTAAATCCATACCAGACCCTTATGTGAGCATGGCAAATCTGCAAAGGGAGGGGGATGAGAGAGAGCCTCCCCCCTATTGAACCATACCAGGCCGCATGCCCTTAAAATGGGGGTCTGCTTTGGGGCAGGGGCACATGTTGATGGGGACAAGGTCCTTTTCCCCACAACCCTGGTTGGTGGTTGTGGGGGTCTGCAGGCAGGGGGGCGTATTGGAATCTGGAAGCCCCCTTTAACCACTTGCTGACTGCCGCATTACTATGTACGTCGACAACATGGCACAGGCAGGCAGATTGGCGTACAGGTACGTCCCTTTAAATCTGACGCTCAGCGCGGGGGGAGGGCGCGTGCGTCGCATTCCTCGCGAGTGCGGCCGCAGATTCTGGGAACTCTATGTTCCCTGGAGGCCTGCGATTGGGGTCGGCAAGGGCAGAACAGGGAAATGCCTTTGTAAACAAGGCCTTCCCCTATTCTGCCTAGTGACACTGTCACTGATGACCGTTCCTCGTGATCGGGAATGGTCATTAGTGATTTGTCACATGTAGCCAATGTCCCCTAAGAGTCCATTCACACCTTGGCGTTTTGTCGCCTGTAGCGCGACGCGCACAAACGCCAGAGGGACCAAAATACATGTAAGGCTATGGGCATGGTTCACATCTGAACGCCGATGCGCCTGACGCGCATCGCATGTAGTCAATAAAAGTTCCGGACCCTTTTTTGTCGCGCATATCGCGCGATATGCGCGTATTTGAGCGTTTCCATTTCCCATAGAAAGTAATGGAAACGCTCGATTCAAGCAACTTGCGCGACAACGGGCGTTTGCTACGGGCGTTTCGTCAATAGAACTTGTCGCCCATGCAGAAGATTAAAAAAATCGACCAACATAGCAACAAGTGATGAAAAGATGATAGTTTTTCCTATTGGCTAAAAAAAACCCGTCAAAGTACAAAAACGTCTTTTCTCCCCTCCCTATTATGGTCCTCGTGTAAATCATGGCCAGGATTACACTTAAAGAACACCATTGTAGCTGACAGTTTGAGACTATGGTTAGGTTATAAAGATAAACTTAGACTGGTCTCAGCGGCCCCACTGGGTGCTTCATTCCTCGGAGATCCTAGATTCCCCTCTGCCTTCAATCCTCCGGACTCATTTGTCATTTGGAGGGACTGTGGTCTGACCCAACTAGATAAATTCTTGGTGAACTCACAGTTTGTCACGTTCTCGCATCTACAATTGCTCTACCCTTTACCCTCTAGGGAGTTTTATCATTTCCTGCAAATCAGACATTTTTTCCAACAACATTACCCCCTCCAAAGTTCCGGCCCATCCTCCCTTTATGAAGATATCTGTTCCTCAGCCCCTAGACAGAGAGGCCTCATCTCCTTGGTTTATAGATTCTTAGAGTCAGTGACAGAATCTACTTTAGTGAAATATAGAAGGGACTGGCAGCGAGAGTTGAATTTAGAAGAGGATACCCTGGACTGGGTCAAAGGATGGCAAAACATGCGCAAATGCACTAAGTCTCTGACAGTTAGAGAAACGGCAGTTAAACTCTTGATGAGATGGTATTACACCCCCCTTCGACTTAGTAAAATGTTTCCGCAGGCTTCCTCGACTTGCTTTAGGGGCTGCCCACAACAGGGTTCCTTTATCCACCTATTTTGGGAGTGTGAGAAATTGTTACCCACCTGGACGGCAGTGCGGGAAATGATTGACGTGTTGGCAGGGGAACAAGTCACCCTGACCTTTAAACACTGCTTACTGTTCCAAGACGTTAGTGATACTCCCAAACATATGGTTAGGTTGATACACTCCATTTGTATCGCGGTTCATTGGGCTATTGCTCTTCACTGGAAAAAGCAAGTGGTCCCTTTCGCTCCTATAGTTACTCGAATAGACCAGATGATGCTCTCAGAGAAAATTTTTCATACTTTACATGATACGATCCCAATGTATGACGCCAAATGGAACCCATGGTTTCTATATAGATTACAGGTATAACTGACCCTGAATTTAGTTTATTATGATTTGTTTTTCTTTTTTTTTTGTGTCTTGCTCATTTCTGGTATTTATTTTATTTCACTTTATTATTTCCAAATGGGCATTTTTCCTTCCTCTTATATAATATTTTCTTTCCACCTTGGCGTAGGCCACATATGTTGTACGGGTTTAGTTTGGAATACTTCCAGAGTATTTGAGTTCTGATTCCTCCCAGGGCCCTGGGTAGGAGTTTATATGATATTCCTTTTGGTTTTCAGACTGGATGTATAGTTTTTATCATGCATACTTTGTCAATGCTGCTTAAACCACTTTGCTGTATGTGTTCACCTATGTCTTCGGTATTTACCGAGTGTTTTCTATTTCAAATAAAACTATTTGTAAACAAAAGTACAAAAACGTCGGACAACGCTGTATGCAAACGCGCATATTAGCATGAATACGCGCGACAAAACGCCGGAAAAAAACGCCGGAAAACGCCGCTATTGCCTACGCCTAGGTGTGAATGCAGCCTAACAGTAAGAATCACTCCCTAGGGAACACTTAACCCCTGCAGCGCCACCTAGTGGTTAACCCCTTCGCTGCCAGTGTCATTTTTACAGTATTCAGTGCATTTTTATAGCATTGATCGCTGTAAAAATGACAAGTAAATACATTTTTTTTAAAATGCCATAAAACAGTCCCCTATTTTGTAGAGGCTATAACTTTTGCGCAAACCAATCAATAAACGCTTATTGTGTTTTTTTTACCAAAAATATGTAGTATACGTATTCGCCTAAACTGTGGAAAAAATGTTTTTATTTATTTTTGGGGGATATTTATTATAGAAAAAAGTAAAATTTAATTATATTTTTCAAAATTGTCGCTTTTTTTTATAGCGCAAAAAATAAAAATTGCAGAGGTGATCAAATACCACCAAAAGAAAGCTTTATTTGTGTGGGAAAAAAAGGGCGTAAATTTTGTTTGGGAGCCACGCCACACGGCCGCGCAATTGTCAAAATGAAGCAGTGCCGAATCGCAAAAAGTAGCCTGGTCTTTGACCACCAAAATGGTCCGGGGCTGAAGCGGTTAAGAAAGGGGGCCCCCGGATTCCACCCCCTATATAGGAATATGAGGTACATTGTACCACTGCCCATTAACAAAAAGAGCAGTATAGTGTTAAAAAAACAAGAGATGTTTTTTTTACAAATCCTTTATTAAAAAATAAGTATATAATCCATTGTAGCTCCAATGTGTCTTCTTTCTTCGGTTCCGCCAACGATGTCTTCTCCCTCGGGCGATGTCTTCTCCCTCGGGCGATGTCTTCTCCCTCGGGCGATGTCTTCTCCCTCGGGCGATGTCTTCTCCCTCGGGCGATGTCCTCTCCCTCGGGCGATGTCCTCTCCCTCGGGCGATGTCCTCTCCCTCGGGCGATGTCCTCTCCCTCGGGCGATGTCCATTGAAGTCTAGTACACGCAAAACGCAGGAAAAAAGTCCCAGACCCATTCTAAAAAATCATGGGTTGCAAAACGTATAGGTGTGAATGTGTATCCCAGGAAACCATGTTACTTGAGTTGTAGTATGTTTCTGAAAACTGCAAAACGCACAAAAAAAGGGTGTGAACGTAGGGTAACATAGGCCCTAATAGGCCCTAATTTACCACCAAAGCTCCCAAAACGTATCTAAAAGGTTTTACTTACTTAGGAACCCCCCCCCCCCCCTGAAAACTGCATCTCCCAAAGACCTTTCCTAGACATAGTGAGGCTAATTTAATAAATCTGCTTGGCATCTTTAAACAAGTTCACACTTGCAAAAAACTTCTAACGCTGACCCTAATGTGAATCAAAGGGTATGTAGCAGTAATGTGTATTTTTGATGTGTTTAATGCAAATTTAGGGTGCGTTAAAAAAATGCACCCCAGACAATCTCAAAGTGATTTTTTTTTTTTTTTAAGGGGAATGTTTTTATCCACCTAACTGATATATTTGATAAACGCTTGTCAAATGTGCTGTAAATGTACAGTATGTGCCGTAAACTCTACAGGTGTGCTTATAGGGTGTTACCATATACTTGAATGGAAGAAGCTGGCAAGCTTCAACTCCTCCCAGACTCCACTCCAGCATAATTTTTGCTGCACAGTGATGCAAAGCGATGCAGACGCTACATGTTTTTCAAGTGTGAACTGTCTGCTGTCCATAACATCCATTTGTAGGCTGCTTTTTCTAGGCATTCAGGGAGCAGCAAAAAGTGCCCCAAATACCTGTTTCTAATGCCAGTGTGAAGAGAGCCTAAACAATGTAAATATTTATTAGACATGTGCGATTTTTGTAACAAATCGAAAATTCGGCCGAATAATTAGAGCGAAGAATAAAATAACGAATTTAAACTAATACGAAAGAAATTATAATGAAAATAACAAATTCATTTGGCATACATTAATTCGTTAAAGGTCTAATGAAACAAAAGGTCAACACAGAGTTAATCTCAAGCCTCATACACACGATAAGATTATCTGACGGGAATGTGTAATGACAGGCTGTTGTCGGAATATCCAACCGTTTGTATGCTACATCAGACAATTGTCGGATTTTCCGCGGACAAAACTTCAAAGTACAAAAACGCATGCTCAAAAGCAATTCTCACCATAACACATTAGCAGAAGTTGCCCAAAGGGTGGCGCTAAAGAGCTGAAAAAACACGTAGTTTTGTGGTTTTTGGCCGACGATTCTTTGCCGTTTGTATGCAAGACAAGTTGACGGCCAACGCACTTCAGACAAAAGTCCTACGCTTTGTCCGATGAAAATCCAATCATGTGTAGGAGGGTTTACAGACCATACACTGCATCAAATTGGTCTGCATAGCTGTCGTCCCGAAGGAAGTCTCTTCTAAAGATGATGCACAAGCAAGCCCACAACCAGTTTGCTAAAGACAAGCAGACTTGGATTACTGGAACCATCTCCTGTGGTCTGATGTGACCAAGATAAACTTATTTGGTTCAGATGGTGTCAAGCATGTGTGGTGGCAATCAGGTGAGGAGTACAAAGACAAGTGTGTCTTGCCTACAGTCAAGCATGGTGGTGGGAGTGTCATGGTCTGGGTCTGCACTGGGGAGCTACAGTTCATTGGGAGAACCATGAATGCCAACATGTACTGTGACATACTGAAGCAGAGCATGATGCCCTCCCTTAAAGACTGGGCGGCAAGGAAGTATTTCAACATAACGAACCCAAACGCACCTCCAAGATGACCACTGCCTTGCTAAATAATTATTTTCTGTTCTATTAAAAATTAAAAATTTTAGGAGATGGTTATGTTTTTTATTTTATTTGCTTCAATGTTATTATTTTCTATTCTGTTCCAATTTTGAAATTGGAATTTCAGAAGATGAATATATTCTTATTCTTTTTCTTCTATTCTATTCTATGCCATTGCTTTATTTTCTATTGTATTCTGTTCTTTTATTTTCGACTTTATTTTATTCTATTTTACTCTATTTTCTGTTACATTTTATTATATTTTCTTTTCTATTCCTATTTTTGATTCCATTTCATTATTTTCTACTCTATTTTATGCTATTCAGGAATTTGAATTTGAAACGAATTAAAAAAAAAAAAAAACATTTAGAATTTGATAAAATTTCAATTTGAATTTCATCCAAAATTTGGTTTTGATATTTTGGATTAGTTTAAATTACTCAATATTGCAATTTGGAAATTCGGATACTTACGGATTTCCAAATATAGAAAAATTTGTATTTTGATTGAGAATTAAACGAAACACACATTTTTATTGCCGATCCTGCACATGAGTGGGTAGCTCAGGCAGTGACTGCGCTCCTCTCTCCCACTATCACTGCAGCAGTTGAGAAAGCAGAGCAGGGGATAGCAAACAAAGTAGCAATAATACAATAAAATAAAGACAGACTCCACTTTTAAGTGGACTTCTTGGCTCCAGTGACCAACTACTATCTTATGAAAACGCACAGTATCAACATTAATCCTCTACGTGTCTGCTGCACACTTTATGTTATTGTTAGGCCTTCACCATAAACCACCAAAGGGGAACTATATGGAACTTATTTACACTTGCTAAAGTGTTATTGTAATTCTCATTCAAATAACCCCCTCACCCCCTCAGCAACAGGATTAATACCGCTCCGTTGAGCAAGTCTGATATCCCTTCGTGAATAGAGGTCAAATTTACTCATTCAACTTGTGTTGTGCCCATGGGCCATGTGTGTGCATAATTTTCATTAACCACTTGCCGACCAGCTGCCGCAGTTTTACTGCAGCAGAATGGCACGGCTGGGCGAAACGACGTTGCCTTGCGTCGCTTCGCCTTTTGTCCACTAGGGGCGCGCAGTGTGTACACAGAGCCGATGTGAGTGCGATGACTGCCGGGCACACAATCGCTTGTGACAGAGCAAGAACAGTGATCTGTGTGCGTAAACGCACAGATCCTGGTTCTCTCTGGGGGGAGGAGACTGATCGTGTGTTCATACAATGTATGAACACCGATTTCTCTCTTCCCCCTAGTCAGTCCCATCCCCCCTACAGTTAGAACACACCTAGGGAACACAGTTAACCCCTTGATCGCCCCCTAGTGTTAACCCCTTCCCTGCCAGTGACATTTATAAATTAATCCCTCCTCTATGGATAACTTTACTTCAATATGGCAAGCTTTTATAGACTCCACTTTTTCCATAACGGAAGCATCTTCCCACGTACAATCTTTTGGCTAGTTCCATGATCTTTTACAGACATGTGAAATTTCTAATATTGGCTGAACCAGTCACTCTACTGGCTCTAACACCGCAGACGTCAGCGGCTCTGTCCTGACTCATTGCATCATCATGGATACAAACTAAAATCTGCTTTGCGCCTTGGAAACCAGTGCTACAAATGTATTATACTATAAAATTGTACCGACTGCATTAGTTAATAAACAATATCTGAATCGCACATATAACAAACAGTGGCGGCCTGTCCATAAGGGGCGCACTGGCACCTCCCGCCCCATCCATGCATCCGACCCTCATATCTACATGCAGAGCCATGTGTGCATGGATTTCAATGGGGGGGGGGGGGGTTTGAAGCACATGATTAGAGCCAAAGGCTGTAGTAGGCTTTAACATTGGGTGGGCTCGGGGGCACAGAGCACTGTGCTACCATCCCACGAGTTAGGTGATATTAGCAAATGAATATTCACTAATGTCACTAATTCTCCTGACCAATCCTTTCCAAATTGGACGAAAGGTGATGCTACGCTGGCCACGGAAAGGAAGGGGAGGCGAGAAGGAGACACAGGAGGGAAGCCCGGGGTAAGTGTTGCGGCCGGATGACCAACTGACTGGGGGGGATGTGCAGGTGACCTGACCTGGGGTTTGCCCCTCCCCCAAAAAAATGCCACCACTGCTCTAAAAAATTAAATATGACTTGAAGTATCAGATAGTATGTAACCTACTGTAATAACAAAAAATAAAAGTCCCAATTAAAACGGTCCTATTTGCCAGGATTACAAATGGTACAGTGACCCGATGTCACCACCAGGGATGAGCCGAACACCCCCCTGTTCGGTTCGAACCAGAACCTTCGAACGGACCGAACGTTCGCGTGAACTTTAGAACTCCATTGAAGTCTATGGGACTCGAACGTTCGAATACAAAAGTTCTAATTTTAAAGGCTAATATGCAAGTTATTGTCGTAAAATGGGTTTGAGGACCCGGTTCTTGCACCAAGAAACATGTATCAATTGAAAAAAAAAAAGTTTTAAAAACTGTTGTTTTTTTCGGGAGCAGTGATTTTAACCACTTGAGACCCGGACCTTTAGGCAGCTAAAGGACCTGGCCATTTTTTGCGATTCGGCACTGCGTCGCTTTAACTGACAATTGCGTGGTCGTGCGACGTGGCTCCCAAACAAAATTGGCGTCCTTTTTTTCCCACAAATAGAGCTTTCTTTTGGTGGAATTTGATCACCTCTGCGGTTTTTATTTTTTGCACTATAAACAAAAATAGAGCGACAATTTTGAAAAAAATTCTATATTTTTTACTTTTTGCTATAATAAATATCCCCCAAAAATATATATATATTTTTTTCCTCAGTTTTAGGCCGATGTGTATTCTATTACCTATTTGGTAAAAAAAATCGCAATAAGCGTTTATGGATTGGTTTGGGCAAAATTTATAGCGTTTACAAAATAGGGGATAGTTTTATTGCATTTTTATTTTTATTTTTTTACTACTAATGGCGGCAAAAAGCGATTTTTTTTTTTTTTTTTTTTTTTTTCATGACTGTGACATTATGGCGGACAATTTTGACACATTTTTGGAACCATTGTCATATTCACAGCAAAAAATGCATTAAAAATGCATTGTTTAATGTGAAAATTACAATTGCAGTTTGGGAGTTAACCACAAGGGGGCGCTGAAGGGGTTAAACGTGACCTATATGTGTTTATAACTGTAGGGGTGTGTGGCTGTATGTGTGATGTCATTGATTGTGTTTCCCTATAAAAGGGAACACACGATCAATGACGGCGCCACAGTGAAGAACGGGGAAGCTGTGTTTACACACCGCTCTCCCTGTTCTTCAGCTCCAGGGACCGATCGCGGGACTCCAGCGGCAATCGGGTCTGCGGGTCCCGCGGTCACGGAGCTTCAGACTGGGTCACGGGCCCGCGACCCACGGCTGGGCACTTAAGAGGACGTACCTGTATGTGCTTGTGCCATTCTGCCGACGTATATGTGCAGGAGGCGGTCCTTAAGTGGTTAATGATGCTTAAAGTGAAAATAAAAATTAAAAAATTCCTTTAAATATCGAACCTGCTGGGTGTCTATAGTATGCCTGTGAAGTGGCACGTGTTTAGAACTGTCCCTGCACAAAATGACATTACTATAAAGAAAGTCATTTAAACTGCTTGCGGCTTTAATGCAATGTCTGGTCCCTGCAATATGGATGAAAATCATTGAGAAAAATAGTATGGGTTCCCCCCCTCCCCCCATGTCATTACCAGCCCCTTTGGCCCTATATACTTTGAACAGCAGTATACAGGCTGTGCAAACAAGACAGGTACTGTAGATTTGTTAAGTAGAGTCTGTTTGTAATTTTGAACTAGTACTTTTTTAAAGTGTAGCTCCAGCCAAAAAATCTATTTTTAAGCTTTTTGGAAAACATAACATAGAGAAGGGTTAATACCCCTCAGTGGCAGCTGGTGCTCAACATTTTTGGGGGGTCGCAAACGTGTAAAAAAAATTGCAGCCTCACTGTGCCCATCAAATGCAGCCACTGTGGCATCAATTGTCCCCACTGTGCCATGCCATCAAACACGGCCACTGTGCCATCAATTGTCACCACTGTGCCATGCCATCAAGCGCAGCCACTGTGCCATCAATTATCACCACTGTGCCATGCCATCAAATGCAGTCACTATGCCATCAATTTGCACCACTGTGCCATGCCATCAAACGCAGCCGCTGTGCCATGCCATCAAACGCAGCCGCTGTGCCATGCCATCAAACGCAGCCGCTGTGCCATGCCATCAAACGCAGCCGCTGTGCCATGCCATCAAACGCAGCCGCTGTGCCATGCCATCAAACGCAGCCGCTGTGCCATGCCATCAAACGCAGCCGCTGTGCCATGCCATCAAACGCAGCCGCTGTGCCATGCCATCAAACGCAGCCGCTGTGCCGTGCCATCAAACGCAGCCGCTGTGCCATGCCATCAAACGCAGCCGCTGTGCCGTGCCATCAAACGCAGCCGCTGTGCCGTGCCATCAAACGCAGCCGCTGTGCCGTGCCATCAAACGCAGCCGCTGTGCCGTGCCATCAAACGCAGCCGCTGTGCCATGCCATCAAACGCAGCCACTGTGCCATGCCATCAAACGCAGCCACTGTGCCAATTGTCGCCACTGTGCCAATTGTCACCACTGTGCCCTTTAATTGTCGCTACTGTGCCCATTGTCACTACTGTGCCCATTGATGCCACTGTACCCATTGTCGCTGTGCTCATTGTTGCCACTGCGCATGTCACTGTGCCCTTTGTCGCCGCTGTGCCCATTGTCGCCGCTGTGCCCTGTAAAATGCACTTACCTTAATCCTTCGACGTCCCTCGATGTCTTCTTCTCCCGCCTTGGTGACGCTTCAGCCAATCAGGTTACCGATAACCAGAATCGGCGAACCTGATTGGCTGATCAGTCTTATCCAAGGAACGCACCCCGTACGTTCCCTGGATAAGACATCCGGGAGGACGAGGGCTGTACACGGAAAGCCTATCAGAGCCGTTGGCTCTGATGGGCACTTCCGCACAGCCAACCAGCTGCTGTTATTCAGGTGGTCGGCGCTCAATGTCCGGCCACCTTGAATAGACCAGCGGCAGCTGGCAATAATAACATACATTCATGCAATGCATGAATGTATGCTATTTTCAGTGGTGGTGCAGAGTCAGAGGGGGCGCCTCTCCTGCGCCCTCTATGGATGGACCGCCGCTGGTACCCCTGTAACATTAGTTTTGCAGTCTGTGCGCATCTGTTCAGAAGATTGCACCTCACTTTCTGTCCCAATGACTAAAGATTTTTTGAAAAATTGCGTTTTTTAGTGAAACAAGGATTGATAATAAAGCATCAGTGGACAGGAGACACCTCTTACAGAAGAGAATTTCCCTTCCTAGGGGTAGATATCCTCTCACTCCCTGTCTCCTTCCGTTTGCAAGTAGGATTCGTTTGTAAGTTGGATGTCTGAAAGTAGGGGCCTGCCGTATATACTCTGCAGAAATTTGGGCCCTAGGTTTTGGTGTTGCCACAACACTGTAAGCCTTCACAGTTAGTCTTGGTGGGCGCTGGAACTCCTTGCTGTGAACCATTATATCAAGAATTGTAATTACATGCCATTGTTAAACAGTGGTAGAAGAATTGGGCCTTTGGTGCTGACGCTGGTGCCACAACACTAAGTCCTCAGTTACTCTTGGTGGGTGCAGGAATGGGCCCTGCTGTTTAATATTAGATCAAGAATTGTAATTACATGCCCCTAATGAACAGGGGCAGAAAAATTGGACCTTTGTTGGTGGTGCTGGTGCCACAACACTGTAAGCCCACAGTTAATCTTGGTGGGAGCAGGAATGGGCGCAGTGAAAATACTTGCTGATCAGCCACTGCCTGTGGTATTAAGAGAACAGCAATTGTATTCACGTAGCTTTAGGTGCACACTGTGCAGAGGACACAGACAGTACACCACGTGAAAGTACTTGCAGAATGATCCCCTGCCTGTGGTATTAATATGAGCAGATCTCTGCCTGTAGGAATTAATGATGAACACCAGCAAATCTATTGACGTAGCTTTAGGTGCACACTGTGCAAAAGACAGTGTGATGGAAGTTATAAAATGAATATTTTGTGTCTATGATACCTTGTGCTAAAATCACTCAAAGGTTGTTTTTCTTTCATTATATCCTCCTCCCCCACTCCATCGACTGAAAAAAGATGGCCCCCATGAGTCTGAAGTGTGCCACAATGCCAAGAATAAACGTTGCAAGGAGAAGGCTTTATATGGACTGAGCCAATCACATGTGCTCATGTGAATGTAATTTTGTCTATAAATCTATCCTAGCAGTAAAAGCTCCTCCTCTTTGCACTGGGACAAGCAAGAACATGGTCTGTTATTTCTTGCTCTTACAATTTGGGCCAGGAGGCAGAATAGTTGTGCCCTGAAGTTGTCAGGGATTATCAATCCTTATCAACAGTACACCACTTGAAAATGCTGCAGCTAGCACAATTCATCTGCCTGCCTGTCAGTATATTAGAAAGAGCCGATCTAGTTAAACTCAGTACAGTGTATAAATATATATACAACACCTGGAATGCATATATATCCTCTACACACTGTAACTATAACTGACTAGCCTGCCTGCTCTATCTAACTCCAAAAAATTACTCTCTGTCTCTCTCTGTAAACCACGGCAACACACTACACAAGGCTGACTTAGAGGCGGCCTTATATAGTGTGGTGCGTGTACTAAACCCCCTGAGCCATAATTGGCCAAAGCCACCCTGGCTTTGGCCAATTATGGCTCTCCGTTTTTTGGGCGCTATGATTGGCCAAGCATGCGGGTCATAGTGCATGCTTGGCCAATTATCAGCCAGCAATGCACTGCGATGCCGCAGTGAATTATGGGCCCTGACACGCCACTCGAATTTGGTGCGAACGGCCCGTAACGTTCGTATTTTGACGAATGGTCGAACATACAATGTTCGAGTCTAACGTGAGTGACACCACTTTAATAAAACCATAATGATATCTAGCAGGACTTATTGTCCATACCCTTGGTTGCCATGCTAATGACCTTCAAAATTCATCACATGTTCAAAATTGACTCTTAAGGCCCGTACATACGATACAATAATTGTCTGATGGATGTGTTGTGTTGGGTAATCCGACCATTTGTATGCTCCATCAGACAATTGTTGGCGGAATTATTGACAACAGTTGTTTGGCCGTTCATGCTCACCAACTGTCTGGCAATAAATCTGTTGCATCAGGTTATCCAATCGTGTGTACACAATTCCATCCAAATAAAATCCAAAGTACAAACACGCATGCTCAGAACCAATGCTAAACATCAGACAACAATAGCAAAAGTTGCCCAGAGGGTGGCGGTAAAGAGCTAAAAAAACACGTGGTTTGGTGAATGTTGGCTGAAAATTTTGGGCCGTGTGTATGCAGAACAAGTTCACAGCCAACGCCCTTCGGACCAAATCCACGGAAAAGTCAGATGGAAGTCGATTTTGTTTACGAGGCTTTAGTGGTGAGCAAAGAAGGGGGGGACGATGTCTACTGGTGCAATATATTAACTGGAAAATATTATTACATATGTAATACACATTTGGCTTTTTAATGAAATTTGTTTGGTCCTGCTTTGGATGATTGGATTCAGCAGGTGATTGTGGACACACTGTTTAAAAATAAAACAAAACCTGTTGCTACTTCTAAGAAACATTCCTTTTCACCAATCTCGGGTCTTAGCTTCAAACCCAAACCTCAGGCCAAGTTGCTAAATAAATTATGGAACCCAAAGTCCTTTAAGCCAGGGGGAAAATGCTCACTCCTCTGGGGGGATGTCTCGTACTTGTTTGTGCGGAATGGCATGTTCCTGCTCCAATTTTTCAAGTCCCCCATTTTGAAGGCTTACTGTACAGTGCCTTGAAAAAGTATTCGTATCCCTTGAAATTTTCCAAATTTTTTCATATTACATCCAAAAACGTAAATGTCTTTTATTGGGATTGTACGTGATAAACTAACACAAAGTGGCACATAATTGTCAAGTAGAAGGAAAATGATAAATGGGTTTCATATATTTTTTTTCTAAATATGTGAGAAGTGTGGCGTGCATTTGTATTCAGCCCTCCTGAGTCAATAAGGTGTATAACCACCTTGTGCTGCAATTACAGCTGAAATTCTTTTTGGTATGTTTCTAACAGCTTTGCACATCTAGAGTGACACTTTTGCCCATCCTTCTTTACGAAATAGCTTTAATCTCTGTCAGATTGGCTGGAGAGAGTGAGTCTGAACAGCAATTTTCAAGTCTTGACATTCTCAATTGGATTTAGGTCTGGACTTTGACTGGGCCATTCTAACACATGAATATGCTTTAACCGCTTGACCACTGGGCACTTAAACCCCCTTCCTAACCAGATCAATTTTCAGCTTTCGGTGCTCTCACAATTTGAATGACAATTACTCAGTCATACAACATTGTACCCATATGAAATTTTTGTCCTTTTTTTCCACACAAATAGAGCTTTCTTTTGGTGGTATTTGATCACCTCTGGGTTTTTTATTTTTTGCGCTATAAAAGAAAAAAGACTGAAAATTATGTAAAAATAAATACATTTTTCCCGTTTCTGTCATATTTCTTACACACAGCATATGCATAGCACAAATTACACCCCAAAACACATTCTGCTATTCCTCCCGAGTATAGCGATACCACATGTGAGACTTTTACATAGCGTGGCCACATAGAGAGGCCCAACATGCAGGGAGCACCATCAGGCGTTCTGGAACACCCAGACCAATTCTGACATTCCTCTCCTACATGGAAAAATCATCATTTATTTGCTAGAAAATTACATAAAACCCCAAAACATTATATATTCTTCTTTAGCAAAGACCCTAGAGAATACAATGGCGGCCATTACAATTTTTTATCTCGCACAGTATTTGCGCAGCAATTTTTCCCTAGTCGTCTTCCAGGACAGCCCTTGAGAGATGGAGTCCCTCCCATCGACACAGGAAACACATTGCCAGCAGTTCAAAAGGCGGTCCCTCAGGTCCCTGGCCAGTCTTTGTGTTTCCTCAGTCGGGGGAACATGTTGCAGAGGAACATGTGAATAGACTCTATCTCTCAGGGCCTGCCTGCAGGGAAAAGGAAGCCGTTTAGGAGGACTGGGTCTTATCCTTCGGCTTCTGGAAGTCTCACCTTTTGTGGTGCTGGGCTTGGGTACCGTCCAGCAATAACAGAGCAGACCCATTTTTCTCCTCCTCCCGGTGCCGATGTGAGCAAGTGCGCAGTATGTAGCGGTTCCCCCAGGAGTGGGTAAGTGGATCTCCATTTTCCAAAACTGTTTTTTCCCGCGATTGCGGTGGGGGTCGGAGACGCCGAGCGTCATACTTCCGACGGAATCGCGTCATCACTGTGCGCCGAGACTTCCAGTTCCGGGTCTCGCGAGGTGCGTGGAGGTTGAAAAAAGCCCGCACTGGGCCTACACATCCCTGACCAGCATCCAGCAGTACCGGATTAGCGGCGGGATATGGAGTGACGGGGTCACCATGGAGGCTAATCTCCAGAGCACTCCGGAGGAGGTAGGCACCAGCTTAACCCAGGTAGGCTGCGGGGCATGCCCTGTACTGGTGTTATAGGCTAGGTGTTGTGGCGGGACGTACTCCATAGGGGGTCACTGTCCTGGGAACTATAGCGGTGGTGGCAGCACGGGTGTCCCTTAAAGGGGTAAGAGGTTGTTTCTAAAAAGTGTATTTTTATCCATTCCAGGCTAAGGAAGCTTCAAGGGAGGTCAAGTCAGGCCGCAGGAAGTGCCCTAACTGTTTAAGCAAGCTATCCTCAGGCTATAACAAAACCTTATGCAAGCAATATATTGCTAGACTGTTTAAGTCTGAAGCAGACTCCCCCTTGGTGAAGTTCCTTGGCTCCTTTAAAGAAGAAATGGCATCAACCTTTAAATCTCTTAGGGACTTAATTTCTAACGTTAATGTGACTGCTTCCACCAGTAGTGCACCTACAAGTTCCCCTTTACCTAGCCCCACAATACCTAGTTCCGGGGAGCCCCGTAGAGAAAGGGAGCATAGCCCCGCGTTAGAGCTGAATCCTCTGGCTCTGATTCAAATCAAGAGGAGGATCAGGTCGCAGCTAACAGGGTTACTAAATACAAATTATCAATCGAGGAGGTAGATGAATTGTTAGGTGCCATTTATGATAGTCTAGAAATTGAAGAAGAATCTCAATTATCTAGGCATGACAAAATGTATGCTGCCCTGGGGAAGAAAAAAGCCAGAGTATTCCCTATTCATGGGGTCCTCTCTGATCTGGTTCGCAAAGAATGGACAGAGCCAGATAGTTTTTTTTCCCAAATTCTCTTAAGAGAAGGTTTCCCTTTGACGAGAACCCAGAGGAAGTTTGGAACAAAGTCCCTAAACTTTATGCCCCTTTTATCTAAGGTATCTAAGCAGTCGGATCTGGCCCTTGAAGATATGGGTCATCTAAAGGACCCAATGGATAGGAAAACTGACATTGTCCTAAAAAGGGCCTGGGACGCTTCTATGGCAGGACTAAACCAGCATTGGCTACTTCCTGTGTTGCTAGGAACCTAGAGTTCTGGTTATCTCAGTTGGAGGAGCACCTCAAAGCAGGTACCCTTAGGGAAGACCTACTTAAAACCTTCCCAATGCTCTTTAAAGCAACTAACTTTATTTCAGACGCTGCAACTGATGCAGTAAAATGTACAGCTAAATCTGCGGCTCTTTCCGTGTCAGCTAGAAGATCCGTGTGGAATCTCTCCATTCGTTACAAGAAATTTCGGATGGAGTCAATTTATTCAGTAAAAAATCTTCTGCAGAAAGAAGTATTCATGGCAACCCTGGATTTAAGGGACGCCGATCTACATATCCCAATAAGGAAGAAATGCCAGAAATTCCTCGGTGTCAGTCATATCATATCTGGACGACTTACTCCTCACGGATCATTCAGAGAGACAACTCTGTCAAGACATAGAGTTGACGCAACAAAACCTAAGCAACTTGGGATGGATTGTCAGTTTGGAGAAATCCAAAACGACTCCAACGCAAGATATCCTGTACTTAGGTTACAGGATACTGTCAGTAGACCAAAAGATTGTCTTGCCGGAAGAAAAGATCTCCATCAGAGGATGTCCTTTCTTCAAACCAGTCCCGATTGCACGGTAAGGGAGGTCATGTCTGCCTTAGGGCTAATGATGTCAGCCATCCCAGCGGTGCAATGGGCCAGGTTCCACCAGAGAGATCTTCAGAATTTTCTGCTGGAACAAATAAAAGAAAAAGATCTGGTAGACTCAGTATCAATCCCCACCAAAGTGAAACGTTCGCTCTGGTGGTGGAAGGACAGAGAGAACCTAAACAAGGGGGTTCTCTGGGTCCCTCCTATCACGTCCATTCTGACCATGGACGCGAGCAGTTGGGGCTGGGGAGCCCATCTCAATACCTTCTGGGTACAAGGCAGGTGGACTCCAGAAGAAAAAAGGTCCTCTTCCAATTGGAAAGAGTTAGCAGCAATCTTAAGAGCTCTATTAGCCTTTCAGGACAAGCTACAAGGTCACCATCTTCAAGTCCGATCAGACAACATGACGGCAGTAGCCTATGTAAACAAGCAGGGAGGTACCAGGAGTCCTCACCTAATAAGAGTAGCAAAACAATTGTTCCAATGGGCAGAGATTTATCTAAAATCCATTTCTGCAATTCATTTGAAGGGCGAGCAGAACACTGCAGATTTTTTGAGTCGACATTTTGTGTCGAATCAAGAGTATTCTCTACACATGGAAGCCTTCAAGCTCATAACGAGTCACTGGGGGTACCCAGAGATAGACCTGTTTGTGACAAAAGAGAGTACCAAGGTTCCCAATTTTTGCTCTCTATACCCAGATCATCACCCTTGGGAGGTAGATGCATTGCAAATCCCATGGACTTTCAGTCTAGCTTATGCATTTCCACCACTTCATCTCATTCCAAGAGTTTTGTCCAAGTTTCTAGTGGAGGAAACATGTCTGATTCTGGTGGCACCGTTTTGGTCCAAGAGACCTTGGTTCACAACGTTACTAAGATTAACAGATCAACCGCCGTTAAGACTCCTGTACAGGCAGGACCTTCTGTCACAAGGACCTCTCTTGCACCCTCAGATACCCATGCTGAAGCTGTCAGCATGGTTACTGAGGAAAAAATTCTGAGACAAAAAGGCCTATCAGAAAAGGTGATCCAAACCCTGCTCCAGAGTAAAAAAACTGGTTACTCGGGCCATTTATGGGAAAACCTGGAAAAAATGTAATTCCTGGCTGGCAGATCAGGGTGAATCCAACAAGAGCATTAAAAACATCTTACAGTTTTTACAAGACTGGGTAGACAAGGGATTATCCCCAAGCACTATCAAGGTACAAATGGTACAAATGGCAGCCTT
Organism: Rana temporaria; assembly: GCF_905171775.1. Classification (NCBI taxonomy): domain Eukaryota; kingdom Metazoa; phylum Chordata; class Amphibia; order Anura; family Ranidae; genus Rana; species Rana temporaria. The sequence goes on along the minus strand of NC_053490.1, from coordinate 232,687,233 downwards.
AATAAGACCCCACATCTCGCCTCTATGCTGGGAAGCCTGAAAAAAAAAACAATCCTGGCTTTGATCGTAGTGGTATTGGCGGGGTATATTGCTGCAGAGGGATATAGCTGCAGAGGGATATAGCTGCAGAGGGATATAGCTGCAGAGGGATATAGCTGCAGAGGGATATAGCTGCAGAGGGATATAGCTGCAGAGGGATATAGCTGCAGAGGGATATAGCTGCAGAGGGATATAGCTGCAGAGGGATATAGCTGCAGAGGGATATAGCTGCAGAGGGATATAGCTGCAGAGGGATATAGCTGCAGAGGGATATAGCTGCAGAGGGATATAGCTGCAGAGGGATATAGCTGCAGAGGGATATAGCTGCAGAGGGATATAGCTGCAGAGGGATATAGCTGCAGAGGGATATAGCTGCAGAGGGATATAGCTGCAGAGGGATATAGCTGCAGAGGGATATAGCTGCAGAGGGATATAGCTGCAGAGGGATATAGCTGCAGAGGGATATAGCTGCAGAGTATTGCAGAGGGATATAGCTGCAGAGTATTGCAGAGGGATATAGCTGCAGAGTATTGCAGAGGGATATAGCTGCAGAGTATTGCACAGGGAGGGATGGATGGCTGGATCTGTGACTGCAATTGTCACAGATCCAGCCCACAGCACTGCTGCTGCCTCCGCTCTCCCCTCTCCTCTCACACTGTACCGATCGTTACAGAGAGGGGAGGGAGGAACCGGCGTCATCACATGACGCCGGTTAGTTTACAAGTGATCGCTCCGTCATTGGACGCAGCGATCGCGTGGTAAACAGCCGCTATTAGCAGCAATTTACCACGTTCCGTGATGCGCCTGGTCTTATAGACCCGGCGGTCACGGATGATTCCTGGAGCGCGCCCCAGGGGGCGCGCGAGAGCAGGATTCTGGGAGTACGTCCTAGGGACGTCCTCCCAGAACAACTTGACCGCGCTAAAGCCTTCTTTCGGCTATGGCGCGGTCGTCAAGAGGTTAATATAAACCATGCATTTGGCTCCATCCATCTTCCTTCTAGCAAACTGAGCCCTGCTCCAAAAACACATTGCAAAACATTCCTGTGGTAAGGAACCTTTTTATAGTGTTAAGCTCCATCCATCTTCCTATCAACTATGACCAGCTTTTCTGTCCCTGCTGAAGAAAAGCATCCCTACAACATGATGCTGCCATCACCATGTTTCATGGTGGGGATGGTGTGTTCAGGGTGATGAGCAGTGTTAGTTTTCTGTTACACATAGCATTTTGCTTTTAGACCAAAAAGTAAAATTTTGGTCTCATCTGACCAGAGCACCGTCTTCCACGTTTTTGCTATGTCCTCCACATGGCTTCTCACAAAAACTGCAAACAGATCTTCTTATGGCTTTCTTTCAACAATGGCTTTCTTCTTGCCACTCTTCTATAAAGACCAGATGTGTGGAGTGCCTGACTAATAAGTGCCCTGCGGACAGATTCCCCCACCTGAGCTGTGGATCTCTGCAGCTCCTCCAGAGTTACCATAGCTGCTTCTCTGATTAATGCTATACTTGTCCGGTCTGTTAGTTTAGGTGGACGGCCATGTCTTGGTAGGTTTGCAGTTGTGCCATACTTTCCATTTTCACATAATGGATTGAACAGTGCTCTGTAAGATGTTCAAAACTTGAGATTTTAAGAACCTAACCCCTCTTTAAACTTCTGCACAACTTTATGCCTGACCCGTCCTTGGCCTTCGTGATGCTGGATGTTCACTGACGTTCTCCAACAAACCTCTGAGGGCTTCAGAGTAGCTTTATTTATACTGTGATTAAATTACACACAGGTGGACTCTATTTACTAATTTGGTGATTTCTGAAGGCGTTTGATTTAATTTGGGGGTATCAAAGGGGCTTAATACAGATGCATGCCACGCTTTTCAGATATTTGTAAAAAAATTGGAAAACCATTTTGTCATTTTTCCTTCCACTTAACAACTATGTGCCACTTTGTGCTCTATCACATACAATCCCAATAAATACATTTACGTTTTTGGTTGTAACATGACAAAATGTGGAAAACACTTTTTAAGGGGTTTGAATGCTTTTTCAAGTTACTGTATATGCAAGTTATTGGTCATAAAAAGGGTATGAGGCCCTGGGTACTGCAACTCTGACCAGCTTTCCTGTCCCTGCTGAAGAAAAGCATCCCCACAACATGATGCTGCCACCACCATGTTTCACCATGTATTCAGGTAAGCTTTAGGTGCACACTGTGCAAAGGGCACTAAAACTGAATACTGTATTTCCCTGCCTGTAATTGCATGAGAACACCAGCAATTGTATTCAGGTAAGCTTTTGGTGCACGTTGTGCAAAGGACACAGTACACTAAGTGAAAATATTGCAGCTAGCACAATCGCCTGCCTGTCAGTATATTAAGAGCATACAGGAACGGATCTAGCTAAACTGAATACAGTGTATAAATACACATACAACACCTGGGATGCATATATATCCTCTACACACTCACTGCAGCTAACTGGCTCGCCTAACTCAATTGAAATTTCTGTCTGTTTTTCACCAACGCCGCAACACACTACACAAGGCCAACTTCCAGGCAGCCTTTTATAGTGTGGGGCGTGTACTAAATCCCTTGAGGCATAATTGGCCAAAGCCACCCTGGCTTTGGCCAATTTTGGCTCTCTGTACAGACGGCGCTGTGATTGGCCGAGCATGCGGGTCATAGTGCATGCTTGGCCAATCATTAGCCAGCAATGCACTGCGATGCCGCCGTGAATTATGGGCCGTGACGCGCCACTCTACTGAGGGTATACAGTTATATTGGTGAACAGTGAATGCACTTAAATGGGTAGTAGGGGTAAAGAGAAAAGGGGGGAGGGATGAGTGGATAAATGAAAATTATGAATACAAATTGCATAAACATGCATACATATACCTGGAAAAGGATTTAAGTTATTCTGATTGTCATGAAGTATATATAACATTAGTTACCAGTTGTTATAGTAAAAGGATGTATATTATAGAGTAGTTGAAGTCATGCATGTAACGAATGGAACTTGTCTAAGAAAGTAAGAAGCCTCCAGGGGCAGCCACATTTTGTTGAAACAATTGTTTTCTCATCTTCATTGCTAAAATTTCTTCCATATTTATTTATTTATATATAATTATAATGTACTGTACTCTGTCCAACCAATCTTTGACCGTCGGGGTATGGGTGGATTTCCAATGCAAGGGTATGAGGGTTTTTGCTGCAGTTAGATGTCTGGTAAGGGTTTTCTTATATTTGCTTAACGTGAGGGAACTAACATGAATCGGACAAGCAGCAGCGTTCAAGGTTAATTTAGTGTCGGTGATCACTTAATGATTTTCTCCCAATATTCAAGGACAGGGGGACATTTCCACCAGATGTGTATAAATGATCCAATTTCTTTGCCACAACACCAAAAAGTATCTGAGGTTGTAAGGAACAATTTCCTGGTCTTTTGTGGGTTATATACCACTGTGTTGCAATCTTTTAAGAAATATCTTGGCATTTGGAGTAAAGGGTGCATTTATGCATCAGAATACTTGCTTTTTCCCATTGGGCATCAATGATTTTGATTCCCAGGTCAAATTCCCATTTTGCTTCGTATTTGTCATTGTCTTTGTGTGTTTATTGATTCAACCACATTAATACCATAGATGTGGTTTTCGAGATCTTTTATAGTATATCGATTCTAAAGGTGTCGGCGGTAAGCAGTATAAGGACTTATGTTTAGAGTTGAGCGAACCCGAACTGTAAAGTTCGGGTTTGGTACCGACTTTGGGTTTTTCCCGAACCCGAATAATTGCTGAAAGTTCGGGTCCGGAGTTCGGGAAAAAAAAATGAGCGGACGCCCCCCCAAATTCAATAACCAGACCCTTTAGGTCTGGTATGGATATTAAGGGGAACCCCACCGTCAATTTAAAAAAAGACGTAGGGTTCCCCCTAAATATCCATAACCAGACCCTTCAGGTCTGGTGTGGATTTTAAGGGGAACTCCACCCCAAATTTAAAAAAAAAATGGCGTGGAGTTCCCCCTAAAATCCACACCAGACCCCTTATCCGAGCACGTTGACCTGGCCGGCCGCAGAAAAGAGGGGGGGACAGAGTGCGCCCCCCCTCTCCTGAACCGCACCAGGCCACATGCCCTCAACATTGGGAGGGTGCTTTGGGGTGCCCCCCAAAGCACCGTGTCCCCATGTTGATGGGGACAAGGGTCTCCTCCCCACAACCCTTGCCCGGTGGTTGTGGGGGTATGCGGGCAGGGGGCTTATCAGAATTTGGAAGACCCCTTTAACAAAAGGGACCCCAGATCCTGCCCCCCCCCCGTGTGAAATGGTAATAGGGTACACTGTACCCCTACTATTTCACGAAGGAAGTGTAAATAGTCGTTTTCAGAAGAAAAAAAACCCACACACCGTATAACAAATTACTTTATTAATTAAACCAAATAAAAATCCAGCGGTGAAAATAGACCATCGATGCTGCTCGCTGCTCCATCGTTGTCTCTCTCCAGCGACGGTTGATGTCTTCAGCAACATGCTCGGATAAGGGGTCTGGTGTGGATTTTAGGGGGAACTCCACGCTCCGTGCGGCGGTCGGTAAGTGGTTACGAGCGATCCGGTATGAGGGGGCGGCTATTCGATTCCAGCCACCCCCTCTCGATTGCTCCTAGCCAATGAGCGTCCTGCTCAGCCCCTTCCTGTGTTAAGTGTAAACACAGGAAGGGGAAGTGACGTCCTCTCTCCTCGTGTGGGTCTTTTTCGTCTGTATCCAGAGGAGAGAGGACTTCTGTAACGTGAGTTGCACCAAACAGTACACTGACACGTTACACATAGGCACACAACCCCCCCCCAGTCACCGCTGATCACCCCCCCCCAGCCAACTGTCACAGTGTCACTATTGCAGTGATCATTTATTTTCTGATCACTGCAATTAGTGTCATTTGTGACAGAAAAAAGTGTTAGGGACATTAGCTTTAGGCCCCCTAATAAAGGTTTAACCCTTGATCACCACCCTAATTAACCCTTTCACCCCCTATTGCCAGTGTCACTAAGCGATCGGTTTTTTGATCGCTGTATTAGTGTCACTTTTGCCGCTAGGTAGCTAGTTTTTTTTTGAGGTTCGCCGCCAGGTTTATATAGCGTTAGGTACCCCCATAAATAAAGGTTTTAACCCCTGATTGCCCCTAGAGTTAACCCTTTCACCAGTGATCACCGTATAAGTGTCACTGGTGAGGCGGGTTAGCCAGTTAGTTATTTAGTTATTTTAGGTTCGCCGCCAGGTTTTTAGAAAGCGTCAGGTACCCCCATATATTACCTAATAAAGCTTTTAACCCCTGATTGCCCCTAGTTAACCCTTTCACCAGTGATCACCGTATAGGTGTTACGGTTGACGCTGGTTAGTTAGTTTGCTGTTTATAGCATCAGGGCATCCGCCGTATATATAACACAATAAAGGTTTAACCCCCTGATCGCCCGGCGGGTGATATAAATTAAATTTTAGCGTCAGTCAGGGTCTGCGTTGCCCCAGGCAGCGTTAGGTTAGTGCCAGTACCGCTTGCACCCACTCGCAAAGCATACACCCCCCTTAGTGGTATAGTATCTGAACGCATCGATACCTGATCTGATCAGATCTATACTAGCAGTTTAGGGTACCCAAAAACGCATTGTTAGCGGAATCAGCCCAGATACCTGCTAGCACCTGCGTTTTCCCCCTCTGCCCAGCCCAACCCACCCAAGTGCAGTATCGATCGATCACTGTCACTTCAAAAACACAACACACATAACTGCAGCGTTCGCAGAGACAGGCCTGATCCCTGCGATCGCCAACAGTTTTATTTGGAAGCGTTTTCTACATTTGCTTTTCTATAGGTGCTTTTTTTTACCTGTGAATCATCACCAGTGTACGACTAAATTTAGAGTCCAAAATAGCAAAGCGAACGTACACTGATGACGAGGCCTACTTGTTCATGAGCTTGACAGATAGTGAAGAGGAGGTCACGCATCTGTCAGAATCTGGCTCAGAATATGAACCCGTTTACGACAGCGGCTCCATGTCAGATAGCTCTGACGACAAAGTTGAGGTCCCTGCTAAGGCCAGGCGTACCCGACCCCGTTCTGATGTTGTTAAGCAGCAAGAACCGCAGGACCCTTGTATGGAGCAGAGAGCCAGTACTAGCGCCGCTATTCCTTCTGGTGGATTGGCAAGCACCAGCGGCCTAGTACACCCTGGTCGTTCATCCAGCACTGCAGTACGACGTGGTGACGTGGCGAGTCCCATAAGTGCAGTTCAAGCTGGCGAGGTGGCAAGCACAAGTAGTGTCCCACTGCCACCAAGAAGAAGACAAAGACAGGCCCGTCGTGCCCATAGTGCCCTTCCTGCAGAATTTGCCTATCCTGATTGGGTCCCCACCACTTCTGCAGCACCCGTACTTCCCCTATTCACTGGCCAACCCGGTATTCAGGTGGATACAGCGAATTTTATGCCACTTGATTTCTATTCGCTGTATTTCACGGAAGATCTCTATAGATCTATTGTGGACCAGACTAATTTATATGCTGGTACTTACATCGCCGCTAATCCCCAGTCTCTCCTTGCCAAAGAATGGAAACCTCTTGAGGTTTCCGAATTTAAGACCTTTCTGGGCCTTACCCTCAACATGGGCATACACCAATTTCCGAAGTTGCGGATGTATTGGTCCACACATCCCATCGACCATATGCCCATGTTCTCTTCTCACATGGCCAGGAATCGATACGAGGCGATCCTGCGGTTCCTGCATTTCAGTGACAATGCACTTTGTCGTCCACGTGGAGACCCTGAATATGACTGGCTCTACAAAATTCGGCCCCTCATAAACCATTTCAATGAACGTTATGCAGCCTTGTTTAATCCCCAGCAGGTTGTATGCGTTGATGAGTCCCTGATTAAATTTTCTGGCCGCTTGTCTTTCAAACAGTTCCTTCCCAGCAAGCGTGCCAGATACGGGGTCAAGCTCTATAAGCTCTGTGACAGGGCAACAGGCTACACATGGAGCTTTAGGGTTTATGAAGGCAAAGATAGTGAGGTAGAGCCGGAAGGATGCCCAGATTACATGGGGAGTGCTGGCAAGATCGTTTGGGACTTGGTGTCACCCTTATTCGGAAAGGGGTACCACTTGTATGTGGACAATTTTTACAGTAGCGTGCCACTTTTTAGTCACTTGTTTGATCATCGGATTGGAACATGTGGCACCGTGCGACCTAATCGCCAGGGCTTTCCCCAGCGGCTTGTAGATGCCCGTCTTAGGCTGGGGGCGAGAGCCTGCTACAGATGTAAAAATTTGCTCGCTGTGAAGTGGCGGGACAATAGGAATGTTTTCGTTCTTACCACCATTCACGCAGACACGACAGTACAAATTCATACAGCGACTGGTGTTGTGGAGAAACCCCTCTGTGTCCACGAATATAACCTTAATATGGGAGGGGTGGACCTCAACGACCAGTTGATGGCGCTGTATTCTATTGCCCGTAAGGCGAGACGCTGGTACAAAAAAGTGTCTCTACATTTATTTCAATTGACTCTACTGAATGCTTTTGTCTTATACAAAGCTTCAGGACAGAACGGATCCTTCCTTCAATTCCAGAGGGATATCGTCACAGAATTCCTGTATCCAGGCGGTTCTGTACCTCACCATCCCCAACCAAATGCAGTAAGCCGACTGCATGAGAGGCATTTTGTATATGCCCTCAAGAGTACCCCTGAACGCTTCCACACACGAGTGAAGTATTGGCGTAGGGTAAAACATTTCACAGGCTAGGCACACTTACATAGGGTCTCCCAAGATGCCATTGCATTTTGAGACCCAAACCTGGATCCGGAAAGTTCAACAGTTAGTTACAAAAATAAGTGTTAAAAAAAAAAAAAAGTAAAAAATAAAAACACAAAAAAAATATAAAAAAAAAAAAAAAAAAATAGTTGTCGTTTTATTGTTCTCTCCCTCTCTATTCTCTCTCTATTCTGCTCTTTTTTACTGTATTCTACTCTGCAAAGTTTTATTGTTATGTTTTTTCATGCTTGCTTTTCAGGTATGTAATTTACTTTACTGTTTTCAGGTACGCCATTCAGCTGTTGCGCGGACTTATTTATCTTGACAGCAACAGCGTTTGCTCCCACGATATATAAAGCCGCGACTCCAGTGCTGTAGGAGGTGATTTCACCACCACAGTCAAAAAAAGAGCATATATGCCGAAGCATGGGGGCATTAGGGGCGGAGGAGCGATTTTGCTCCTAATGCCGCGTATATACGGTCGACATTCCTACAGAGGCTTGCCCGTGGAAAAGTCTGACCATGTGTATGCGGCATAACTTTTTATGCCGCGTACATACGGTCGAAATTCCGACGGAGGCTTGCCCGTGGAAAAGTCCGACCGTGTACGCGGCATAACTTTTTTTGTGGGAGGATGCCCCCATGCTTCGGCATATATATATATTTTAGGTACAGGTTGCGTTAAATGTTTTATTTTTTACTATGTTTTTTTTTGTATTTGCTTTGCAGGTATGGTATGATCTTACTGTTATACTGTAATGTTACTTTGTTTTAATGTTAACCATCATTTGCTTAGCAGGTACGCCATTCAGTTGCAGCGCGGATTTATTTAGCGTGACAGCAACAGCGTTTGCTCCCACGATATAGAAAGCCGCCACTCCAACGCTGTAGGAGGTGATTTCACCACCACAGTTAAAAAAAGAGCATATATGCCGAAGCATGGGGGCATTAGGGGCGGAGGAGCGATTTTGCTCCTAATGCCGCGTACGTACGGTTGACATTCCTACGGAGGGTTTCCCGTGGAAAAGTCTGACCATGTGTACACGGCATAGAAAAGTCCGACCGTGTGTACGTGGCATAGAAAAGTCCGACCGTGTGTACGCGGCATAACTTTTTTTTTGCGGGAGGATGCCCCCATGCTTCGGCATATATAAATGGTGCATGTATGCCCATCATTAGAAGTGGGTGGATGAAGGGAGGTATTCTAATGGTGGGCATACCCACCGATCAATCTTTTTTTCGTTCAGCCAACAGGCTGCATGAAAAAAAAGATTACAATACATGTCCAACTAGAACCATCAACGTACTGGTATGTTGCTGGACTTTGAATGGTTATACCAGAATGATGCCTGCAGGTTTAGGCATCATCTTGGTATAATTATTTTCAGCCAGCGGTCGCCTTTCATGTAAAAGCAGTCCTAGCGGCTAATTAGCCTCTAGACTGCTTTTACATTCAGTGGGAGGGAATGTCCCCCCCACCCCCGGATATAAAAAGTGCCATTGGTAAAATGGGAAAGCATTTTATCACACCGATCTTGGTGTGGTCAGATGCTTTGAGGGCAGAGGAAAGATCTAGGGTCTAATAGACCCCATTTTTAAAAAAAGAGTACCTGTCACTAACTATTGCTATCATAAGGGATATTTACATTCCCTGAGATAACAATAAAAATGGTAAAAAATAAATAAAATGGAAGGAACAGTTAACAAATAAAAAAAAAAAAGCGAAATAAATATATATATAAAAAAAAAAAAAAAAAAAGCATCCCTGTCCCCCCCCCCTGCTCTTGCGCAAAGGCGAACGCAAGCATCGGTCTGGAGTCATATGTAAACATCAATTGCACCATGCATGTGAGGTATCACCGCGAAGGGCAGATCGAGGGCAGTCATTTTAGCAGTAGACCTCCTCTGTAAATCTAATGTGGTAACCTGTAAAGGCTTTTAAAGGCTTTTAAAAATGTATATAGTTTGTCGCCACTGCGCGTTTGTGTGCAATTTTAAAGTATGTTTTTTCCCCAAAAAATGCGTTTGAAAAAACGCTGCGCAAATACTGTGTGGAAAAAAAAATTGCAACACCCACCATTTTAATCTGTAGGGCCTTTGCTTTAAAAAAATATATAATGTTTGGGGGTTTAACTTAACTTTCTTGCAAAAAAAAAAAAAATGTTTTTATGTAAACAAACAGTGTCAGAAAGGGCTTTTTCTTCAAGTGGTTAGAAGAGTGGGTGATGTGTGTCATAAGCTTCTAAATGTTGTGCATACAATGCCAGGACAATTCAAAACCCCCCCAAATGACCCTATTTTGGAAAGTAGACACCCCAAGCTATTTGCTGAGAGGCATCTCGAGTCCATGGAATATTTTATATTTTGACCCAAGTTGCGGGAAAAATATATATATATATATATATATATATATATATATATATATATATATATATATATATATATATATATATATATAATTTTTTGCGCAAAGTTGTCACTAAATGATATATTGCTCAAACATGCCATGGGCATATGTGAAATTACACCCCAAAATACATTCTGCTGCTTCTCCTGAGTACGGGGATACCACATGTGTGAGACTTTTTGGGAGCCTAGCCGCGTACGGGACCCCAAAAACCAATCACCACCTTCAGGCTTTCTAAGGGTGTAAATTTTTGATTTCACTCCTCACTACCTATCACAGTTTCGAAGACCATAAAATGCCAAAATAGCACAAAAAAAAACCAAATGACCCCATTTTGGAAAGTAGACACCCCAAGCTATTTGCTGAGAGGCATGTCGAGTCCATGGAATATTTTATATTTTGACAAGTTGCGAGAATATGACAAACTGATTTTTTTTTGCACAAAGTCGTCACTAAATGATATATTGCTCACACATGCCATGGTTATATGTGGAATTGCACCCCAAAATGCATTCTGCTTCTCCTGATTACGGGGATACAACATGTGTGGGACTTTTTGTGAGCCTAGCCGCGTACGGGGCCCAGAAAACCAAGCACCGCCTTCAAGATTTCCAACGGCATACAATTTTGATTTCCCTCCTCACTAGCTATCACTACCTATTACTGTTTTGAAAGCCATAAAATTCCCACATTACCAGAATAATCTATTAGCACTGTCACGGTCCAGATAAAGATTGGGTTCAACTAGAATACTTACATAATACACAAAAATGAGTGTACTACCCGTGGTCGCTACATTCAAAATCTACCAGAAACATAGAACACCCACTAGTAGCAAACACACTAAACATCTGGCATAAAATTGCTTTACCGCACAAAATGGCCACTATACCAGGCCCATTGACACCAATCCTGACTTCATGCCAGGTTTAAACCAATGAAGACTTCCGAACCCCGACTACAGATTTAAACTACTAGCCACCCACTAAAAAAAAATAGAAACACTACAAGCAGAATATGGTGAAGCATTTCCTGGCTTTTGGTTCTACATTCAGCTGAAAGATTTCTTGCTTAACAGTAAACATAAGTAGAGTTGAGCGGACACCTGGATGTTCGGGTTCGGACCCGAACCCGAACTTTAAAAAAAAAGTTCGGGAACTAACCCGAACCCCATTGAAGTCAATGGGACACAGACTTTTAGTAAAAAAAAATAAAAAAAATGCGGAGGTCCCCCCAAATTCAATAACCAGACCCTTTAGGTCTGGTATGGATATTAACCACTTAAGCCCCGGACCAATATGCAGCTTAATGCCCAGAGGTGTTTTTACAATTTGGCACTGCGCTGCTTTAACTGGTAATTGCACGGTCATGCAATGTTGTACCGAAACGAAACTTGCGTCCTTTTCTTCCCACAAATAGAGCTTTCTTTTGATGGTATTTGATTGCCTCTGAGATTTTTATTTTTTGCGATATAAACGGAAAAAGACCGTAAATTTTGAAAAAAATTGATTTTTCTTAAAATAAAAAGTAAAAAATATCGAATAAACTAAATTTTAGTCAAACATTTAGGCCAAAATGTATTCAGCCACATGTCTTTAGTAAAAAAAAAATCGCAATAAGCGTATATTTATTGATTTTCGCAAAAGTTATAGCGTCTACAAACTAGGGTACATTTTCTGGAATTTACACAGCTTTTATTTTATGACTGCCTATCTCATTTCTTGAGGTGCTAAAATGGCAGGACAGTACAAAACCCCCCCAAATGACCCCATTTTGGAAAGTAGACACCCCAAGGAAACTGCAGAGAGGCATGTTGAGTCCATTGAATATTTTTTTTTTTTGTCCCAAGTGATTGAATAATGACCAAAAAAATAAATAAATTTACAAAACGTTGTCACTAAATGATATATTGCTCACACATGCCATGGTTATATGTGGAATTGCACCTCAAAATACATTCTGCTCTGAGTACGGGGATACCACATGATTGGGACTTTTTGGTAGCCTAGCCGCGTACGGGGCCCCAAAAACCAAGCACCGCCTTCAGCATTTCTAAGGGCACAAATTTTTGATTTCACTCCTCACTACCTATCAAGGTTTCGAAGGCCATCAAATGCCAAAATACCACAAAACCCCCCCAAATGACCCCATTTTGGAAAGAAGACACCCCAAGCTATTTGCTGAGGCATGTTGAGTCCATGTAATATAAAAATTTTTTGCCCCAAGCGATTGAATAATGACCAAAAAATAATAATTTACAAAACGTTGTCACTAAATGATATATTTCTCACACATGCCGTGGGCATATGTGGAATTACACCCAAAAATACATTCTGCTGCTTCTCCTGAGTATGGGGATACCACATGTGTGGGACTTTTTGGGAGCCTAGCCGCGTACGGGACCCCGAAACCAATCACCTGCAAGATTTCTAAGGACATAAATCTTTGATTTCACTCACACAAATCTTGAAGGCGGTGATTGGTTTTTGGGGTCCCGTACGCGGCTAGGCTCCCAAAAAATCCCACACATGTGGTATCCTCGTACTCAGGAGAAGCAGCAGAATGTATTTTGGGGTGTTATTCCACATATGCCAATGGCATGTTTGAGCAATTTATCATTTAGTGACGACTTTGTGCAAAGAATGTTTTGTAAAAAAAAATGTTTGGTCATTATTCAGTCACTTGGGGCAAAAAAAAAATATTCCATGGACTCAACATTCCTCTCAGCAAATAGCTTGGGGTGTCTTCTTTCCAAAATGGGGTCATTTGGGGGGGTTGTGTGCCATCTTGGCATTTTATGGCCTTCGAAACTGTGATAGGTAGTGAGGAGTGAAATCAAAAATTTACACCCTTAGAAAGCCTGAAGGCGGTGATTGGTTTTTGGGGTCCCGTACGCGGCTAGGCTCCCAAAAAGTCTCACATGTGGTATCCCCGTACTCGGGAGAAGCAGCAGAATGTATTTTGGGGTGTAATTCCACATATGCCCATGGCATGTTTGAGCAATTTATCATTTAGTGACAACGTTTTGTACATTTTTTATTTTTTTTGGTCATTATTCAATCACTTGGGGCAAAAAAATGTAATATTCCATGGACTCAACATGCCTCTCATCAAATAACTTGGGGTATCTTCTTTACAAAATGGGGTCATTTGGGGGGGTTGTGTGCCATCTTGGCATTTTATGGCCTTCAAAACAGTAATAGGTAGTGATAGCTAGTCAGGAGGGAAATCAAAATTGTATGCCGTTAGAAATCTTGAAGGCGGTGCTTGGTTTTCGGGGCCCCGTACGCGGCTAGGCTCACAAAAAGTCCCACACATGTGGTATCCCCGTACTCAGGAGAAGGAGCAGAATGTATTTTGGGGTGCAATTCCACATATAACCATGGCATGTGTGAGCAATATATCATTTAGTGACAACTTTGTGCAAAAAAAAATCAGTTTGTCATATTCTCGCAACTTGTGTCAAAATATAAAATATTCCATGGACTCGACATGCCTCTCAGCAAATAGCTTGGGGTGTCTACTTTCCAAAATGGGGTCATTTGGGGGGTTTTTGTGCTATTTTGGCATTTGATGGCCTTCGAAACCTTGATAGGTAGTGAGGAGTGAAATCAAAAATTTGTGCCCTTAGAAATGCTGAAGGCGGTGCTTGGTTTTTGGGGCCCCGTACGCGGCTAGGCTCCCAAAAAGTCCCAATCATGTGGTATCCCCGTACTCAGGAGAAGCAGCAGAATGTATTTTGAGGTGCAATTCCACATATAACCATGGCATGTGTGAGCAATATATCATTTAGTGACAACGTTTTGTAAATTTATTTATTTTTTTGGTCATTATTCAATCACTTGGGACAAAAAAAAAAATATTCAATGGACTCAACATGCCTCTCTGCAGTTTCCTTGGGGTGTCTAATTTCCAAAATGGGGTCATTTGGGGGGGGTTTTGTACTGCCCTGCCATTTTAGCACCTCAAGAAATGAGATAGGCAGTCATAAAATAAAAGCTGTATAAATTCCAGAAAATGTACCCTAGTTTGTAGACGCTATAACTTTTGCGAAAATCAATAAATATACGCTTATTGCGATTTTTTTTTTTACTAAAGACATGTGGCTGAATACATTTTGGCCTAAATGTTTGACTAAAATTTAGTTTATTCGATATTTTTTACTTTTTGTTTTAAGAAAAATCAATTTTTTTCAAAATGTACGGTCTTTTTCCGTTTATATCGCAAAAAATAAAAATCTCAGAAGCAATCAAATACCATCAAAAGAAAGCTCTATTTGTGGGAAGAAAAGGACGCAAGTTTTGTTTCGGTACAACATTGCATGACCGCGCAATTACAAGTTAAAGCAGCGCAGTGCCAAATTGTAAAAACACCTCTGGGCATTAAGCTGCATATTGGTCCGGGGCTTAAGTGGTTAATATCCATACCAGACCTAAAGGGTCTGGTTATTGAATTTGGGGGGACCTCCGCATTTTTTTATTTTTTTTTACTAAAAGTCTGTGTCCCATTGACTTCAATGGGGTTCGGGTTCGTTCCAGAACTTTTTTTTTTAAAGTTCGGGTTCGGGTCCGAACCCGAACATCCAGGTGTCCGCTCAACTCTACTTATGTTTACTGTTAAGCAAGAAATCTTTCAGCTGAATGTAGAACCAAAAGCCAGGAAATGCTTCACCATATTCTGCTTGTAGTGTTTCTATTTTTTTTAGTGGGTGGCTAGTAGTTTAAATCTGTAGTCGGGGTTCGGAAGTCTTCATTGGTTTAAACCTGGCATGCAGTCAGGATTGGTGTCAATGGGCCTGGTATAGTGGCCATTTTGTGCGGTAAAGCAATTTTATGCCAGATGTTTAGTGTGTTTGCTACTAGTGGGTGTTCTATGTTTCTGGTAGATTTTGAATGTAGCGACCACGGGTAGTACACTAATTTTTGTGTATTATGTAAGTATTCTAGTTGAACCCAATCTTTATCTGGACCGTGACAGTGCTAATAGATTATTCTGGTAATGTGGGAAGCTTGGTGGTATTTTTTGAAGTCTGGGAGCCCAATGCCCCTTTGCTCTTGGGTAGCGTGAGGAGGCAGAGGTTTATCCTTGTTTTTTGTCAGCCCATAAGAATCGCCTTTGTAATTTTGTAGGTTTGGTAAAGAAGGGGTTGGGAATTGGTATGGGTAATGTGTTGAAAAAATAAAGTAGTCTTGGCAGAATTGTCATCTTAAAAATTGAAGCCCTTCCAAACCATGAGAATAATTTTGGGGTCCACTTTTGGAGGTCTTTAGTTATAGAATTTAATAAAGGTATGAAGTTGGCTCTATATAGGCATTCTATCCTAGGGGTCAGGTTAATCCCTAAGTATTTGTGTTTGTTCCCGTTTTATAGGTGTAATTTTCTTTCAGTTGGCTTATTTAGTCTGATGGGAGGGTTGGGTTGACGGCTTCAGATTTAGATTAGTTTACCTTAAAGTTGGAGGTATAACCAAATATTTTAAAGATTTTTTTTGAGATTGGGTATAGAGATGTGAGGTTGTGTGAGGAAGAACATCTGTGTATGCAGCTTTTTTGTATTCTATTTTGAAAGCACAGATATCACTGGAAAGGTTTATAGTTCTTATGAGTGGCTCTAACGAAAGAATGAAGTGAAGTGGTGATAAGTGACAACCTTGGCGAGTACTATTATTTATTGGGTCATATAGGATATTTAGATTTTGGCTTGTGTGTTTTGATATAGGGCTGTTATCTAAGATGGCATATGTTCACCTAGCATGTAGAGAGCAAATGTTCCCAAGAAACTCTATCAAAGGCCTATTCGACATTAGTGGATAGCAGATCTTAGAATTCTGGGCGTAGTGGATCAGGTTAAAGTATTTGGTAATGTTATCTGGCTAGCTTGCTTGTTCTTGGACTATCATTTTTGATAGAAGTTGTATTCTGTTGGCTAGGATTTTTGCAAAAGGCTTTAAATCCACATTCAGGAGTGAGATAGGCCTAAAGTTGTCAGTCTGTGTGGCCATTGTCGGTTTGGGTATTACTGCAGAGTGCGCCATAAGGAAGGTGTTGGAGTTTTTATTTTTTGCTAAGTAGTTTAAAGCAGCCAAAATGGGTTTGGTAAGTAGTTGTGTATAAGTTTTATAATATTGGGAAGTAAATCCATAAGGACCAGGACTTTTCCCAGTTTTTAAGTCCTTGATGGCAGCTTGAATTTCTGAAATGGTGATAAGTTCTTCCAATTCACCTGAATCGTCTATGTTGAGGGATGAGATTTTGCCGTCTTTTAGAACATTTTGGATAGTCTCTTCCTTCCAGTTTATGTGGGGTGTTGGGGAGGTCATATATAATTTAGAATAGAACTTGTGGAAGAGTTGAGTTATTTTTGTGTTCAAGTGTGCCTTAACTGCGTATATGACTAGCTGTTGCATCTCTTAGAGCTTTGGCCAGTTTTTCACTTATGTCACTACGTTCATAAAATATGCTCTTCCTCAAAAAAAAACCTTTTAGAGACCCTATAGTCTTAGTCTAGGATTTGTTTCAGGGAGATCCTGCCACTTGTCAGTTCCTCTTCGGTTTTGGCTGAAAGAGATTGCTTGTTATGTTTCAAGATTGCCAATTTTGTGCGATGAATCAGTGATTTCCCTCTCCCTTTTTTTCCTTCTCGCCCCCATTTTATAAGGACTCTAATTGTGCTCTTGTGAGATTCCCAGTTTTGGGGGTTTCTTTATTATTCATGAAGTACGATTTGATAGTCGTGTGTCATCTTGTATTTGGTCAGTCAGTAAAGCTGCGTTAAGTCTCCAGTTGAAGGCAGTGCATTTGGGTTAAGTTTTAGGGTGATGGCAGTGGGAGCATGGTCTGATTATTCCCATTTCTGTTGTAGTTATGTTGAATATATCTCTTGGGGAGACAAAGATCAGATCAATTCTGGAGTATCTCCTGGGGGGGGTGTAGAAGTAGGTGGAGTCTTTTTCTGTGGGGTGTGTGAATCTCCATGAGTCAACCAGTGATGGATCGTAACAAGACCTTGATATGTTTAAGAATCCTGTAGGTGATGTGTGTAGCCTGATGATGTGCCCTTAAGTGGGGATAAAGGTATATTGGTCTCATCACAACAGAATACAGCCTTCAGCAAATCATTTGAGTTGGTCTATTATTTTACGGCAGAATGTTATATGTTTTTTTTGGGGGGAAATATACATTTGCTTGGGTAATGAAGCCATGAACCTTTGAAAAAGATGTAGTGCCCTTCAGGGTCTGTGAGTTGTCGCAATTCGAAGGCAGAGCCTTTATTCACTAGGATAAATTGGTTTTGGCTAGTGGGTTGGTGGCATGATATGCTTTTGTGAAGAGGTTGTTTGTGAATTTAGGGATGTTTTGGCTTTTGAAGTGTTTCTTAAATATGCACTATAGATGGGTGTACTTTTTTGAGTTCTCTTAGTATTTTTGTCCTTTTTTTCAGGTATATTGAGGCCATTCACATTATGTGAAATATTTGGCGATTTTCCTAGAAAAGTATGCCATGTTTGAGCAGAGGTTAAACACAAATCAAAAAACAGGGGGAGGTATGGGTGTGGGATGTCAATGAAAGAGGAAAAGGTTTGTTTAGGAGTGAATGAGGGGGGTTAAGTTGGTTTGGTAGAACCGTGTGAGTGTTGGCTCAAGTATACACCAAAATGGTGAAGAGCTAGTAGGTGTTCTATTGATTGGACACTAAATGTTACTCTGGGGGGTAGGTGTGTTAGCGGATGGATATAGGCAGTTTAGTAAAACAGTTAGTTTAACACTTGGTATACCAACTAATATGTCAGAACTCACAAAGTTCCGGGGGAACCTGGGAGCAGATATCAAGGTCAGATAATGGTTTTCTTAGATCCTGGTAAACTGAGATAGAAAAAACGGTATATAGTTGCGCTAATTAACTACTAATAGTTATATCCTGTGGAATAATGAATAGAAACACCAATGTATGAACCAAATGTGAGTGAACACAATACCTCACCATATTTGGAAAGGTATATAGAAAAATGTAGAGCAAAATGACCCCTATAGTGAATCACTCTGACATAAAATGTATAGTTAATACAGTATCAGCATTGAAGCATCAAAAATTACCAGAGTGACTTAATCCATAATAAAGCATATATTGTGAATCTATGTCCAGTGAGGACGAAGACGTGAAACAAAGTCCAATAAAACTTGAAATTGAGGAGTTAAATGTTTGTATCAAAATCAAACATGTGCACAGGTGAGTGAATAGAAGAAATCCTGATTACAGGAGAAAATGTCCAAATTCCACGAAAAGCCAGGTAGATGAAAGGGATGAAGAGCAAGGCTGCCGTACACCACCACCACACTGAGATTTCCACCGATGTGACACAGAATATTTAGGTACTCTTACCAGATAGATGGGACCTCAGGTAATAAGGTCACAAGCGCTTCTGCAGAAACAAACCTCTGCAAAGGTTATCGGGCAAGCTGGATCATCCGACCGCTCAAAGTCTCCTCACTCCGAGGACAGCAACGGGGATGTGGTCTTCTCCTCCCGTAGGTGGGTCCGTGGATCATAAATGCAATAAAAAACGAGGGCAACAATGTGCATTACCTCTGGAAAACTCGTATTTTTATTGTAAGGCTTAAAGAAGCATTACAGTCAAAAAAAACGGTACAAGTAAAAAGTTCAAAAAGCCAGCATAAGCTAAGATTGCGATCGCCCATGCAATCGGGTTACATGGGAGCGTGGTGACGTCAATGCGTAGCACCGCCCTGACCAGTTTCGTCAGAAATGAAGTTTTCAAAGGCCCACTTGTACTGTTTTTTCAAGCAAAATTTTGAGACACAGCAGATAATGTCTCTAGGGGGATTATTATCTGGGCCTCCGGTCTCTCATTAAGGCTGTTAAAAATGTAGTATAGAGATGGCCTGATTTGATCTGGGGTAACACTCTGGGACTCCTCTCACTCTGATATTGTGTCTTCTTTCCCTGTTGTACAAATCTTCGATCTGCCTATTCACATCAATCATGTGTTGAGAATGTGTGGTTGTGATGTCATCCAGCCTGACCAGGGCTCTATCCCTGCTCTTACATTTACTGCCAATAGCTCTGATAGTCTCAGTAGTTTTGTCTTGATATCAGTGATGGCTACAGAGAAGGAGTTTTGAATGTCAGCAGCTCATTACAGCGTATGTCAGAGGGGGTCATTGTTGTTACCTCTCGAAGAGTCCTCAGAAGCTGGCAGTGAGATTTCATCCAAAATACAAAAGAAAAAATACTGCGCTATCTAATAATGTGTGAGTGGAGCAGCTAACACAGCAAGAAAGATCAAATTGCTAAAAAAGTATTGTGGAATGAGTGTAGCGCTAAAAATGATTGAATTTCTATAAAAAATTCATAGATAAATGGATAAACAAAATTCATATACAACACCACATGTGAAAATGGATAATGTTAACACTAATATTAGTCCATAAATTGCCAGTAAATGGATACTAGTGACAAAATCTGGAGGATGCCAGAAAGACAAAGGTGAAAAAAAAATTCATAGCGGAAAAGTTTGTAGATAAGAAATCCAGTGACTAGGTGAATAAACAAAATCCAACGGTGATTGCTAGACAGAAGATCCACCACCACTTATGATATAGGGGGCTTACCGGATAGATTGGACCCAGAAGGGCATATACCCACTAGGCCAATCAAGCTTGTAAATACGATACACTTTAGAGGATATACCACAGATGTCTCAAAGCCAGGAATCATTGATAAAACCTCAGGCAGGGAAATCCAGGGGTTCACACCAGGTGATGGTTTCAGCAAATCCCAGAGACGGCACATCAGATATCCCAATGTAAATGAAGAAATTGGAGTGCACATAGCATAATTCCGTATAAATAGCACAAAATGTATTAAAAGAAAACTCACATATTGCAGTGATAAAACAAGCTCATGAAATCAGGGTAGCAATGATGACAGCAGTCATTCCCGACATGTTTCGTTACAATAGTACTTCATCTGGGGTGCTGGCGTCTTGCTACACTTACCCTTAAATACACATAGAGACCCACATGCTCAAATCATGGCTCCAATAGGAAAGTGGTGGGAATACCTCACCACTTCCTGGTTGATAAAAAATGGAGAGTGTGGCTTTCCAAACCGGTAATGACTGAGGAATCAAATGGTAAAAATATAAAACGTGGGCAAGCCAGAAAATAGTTGAATATCCAACTGTGACTGTCCTAACTGTACCGCTATAACTGTAAGGAACGCATAGTGATGCATGTAATATGATAAGCAACAAACTATATTAATACAAGCGCTTCCCGGAAGTGCCTCGCTTTGTATACCAGTAGTCTCAGATCAGAGGTTCGTATTGGTCACAGCCTGTCACGTGACCGTGCGGCCAAGCCTCGTTCTGATGATAAAGATGCGCTCCAAGCTCTGCATTGGAGGACTCGCGTCACGTGACGGCGCTATGCAACCACGTGACAAAACGGCAAAGCCTTGTTCTAATGGCAGGGGATGCGTTCCAAGTTCAGTATTGGTGGAATCGAGTCACATGACAACGCCACACAATGCTAATCGAGGAGTAGGTTAACCCCTGCCTATACTGCGCTCCGCTATCTGAATAAAATAGGCACAAGGAAGACAGACGGTCTGGATCAGTCAAAAGACTGCATCGGCGGATTCTGTCACATAACCAAAAAATCTAATTAAATATACTCTGGCAGAAAAAAGAAGGTTTTTAAACAGATACACATGACTCTAGGGGAAAGAGTATATGAAAAACAGAATTCCCACGACATATCAAACATTAACAAAAAATCCTTATATTGAATGACAAAAATTGATAATATAAACACCCTCATAGCAGGATTACTCCAATAAAATTAAGGTGGAAAAATAGAAGGTGATGATGGGGCCATATAAAAAACCCTAAAACTTCCCATACATAGTATATATGATGAGAACCTACGTTATAATGGAAAAATTTGCATTATAAATGGAGCCATAATTGAACATGGGTGGTCAAAAAATATAAAGTTGCCAAATCAACAAAAACCAGCCCAACCATATAATGTTGTACATATAATTAACAGAAAAAATACTTTTCAATGAACTTCAATAGTGAGATTTCATCCTCCATGTCCTCTCCTGCTGCCGGCCTGGGAGTCGGCACCATCTTGGAGCTTCTTCCTCCGCTGTAGCGGTATTTGCTGAGGTTAGCAGGTGATAACTTGCTTTTGGCTGTCCCCAGTGAGTGTAGGGATGAGCCAAACCCCCCCCCGTGTTCGGTTTGCACCAGAACCTTCGAACAGACCTAACGTTCGAGCGAACGTATCAAACCCCATTGACGTCTATGGGACTCGAACGTTCGAATTCAAAAGTGCTCATTTTAAAGCCCAATATACAAGTTATTGTCGGAAAACGTGTTTGGGGACCCGGGTCTTGCCCCAGGGAACATGTATCAATGGAAAAAAAAGTTTTAAAAAACTGTCGTTTTTTTCTGGAGCAGCGATTTTAATGATGCTTAAAGTGAAAAAAAAATGAAAAATTCCTTTAAATATCGTACTTGCTGGGTGTCTATAATAGTGGCACGTGTTTAGAACTGCCCCTGCACAAAATAAGATTACTATAATAAAGTCATTTAAGACTGCTTGCGGCTTTAATGTAATGTTTGGCCCCTGCAATATCGATGAAAATCAATGAGAAAAATAGCATGGGTTTCCCCGCCCCCCTCCCCCCAGGTCATTAAAAAGCCCCTATGGCCCTATATACTTTGAACAGAAGTATACAGGCGGTGCAAACAAGACAGGGACTGTAGGTTTGTTAAGTAGAGTTGAGCGGACACCTGGATGTTCGGGTTCGGACCCGAACTTTAAAAAAAAGTTTGGGTTCGGGAACCCGAACTCTGAACCCCATTGTAGTCAATGGGACACAGACTTTAAGTAAAAAAAAAATAAAAAATGCGCGGAGGTCCCCGCAAATTCAATAACCAGACCCTTTAGGTCTGGTATGGATATTAAGGGGAACCCTGCCGTCAATTTAAAAAAAAATTACGTAGGGTTCCCCCTAAATATCCATAAACAGACCCTTCAGGTCTGGTGTGGATTTTAAGGGGAACTAACCCCAATTTTTTTTTTAAAATGGCGTGGAGTTCCCCCTAAAATCCACACCAGACCCCTTATCCGAGCACGTTGACCTGGCCGGCCGCAGAAATAAGGGGGGGACAGAGTGCGGCCCCCCTCTCCTGAACCGCACCAGGCCACATGCCCTCAACATTGGGAGGGTGCTTTGGGGTGCCCCCCAAAGCACCTTGTCCCCATGTTGATGGGGACAAGGGTCTCATCCCCACAACCCTTGTCCGGTGGTTGTGGGGGTATGCGAGCAGGGGGCTTATCAGAATCTGGAAGACCCCTTTAAAAAAGGGGACCCCTAGATCCTGCCCCCCCTGTGTGAAATGGTAATGGGGTACACTGTACCCCTACCATTTCATGAAGGAAGTGTAAATAGTAGTTTTCAGAAAAAAACCCACACACCGTAGAACAAATTACTTTATTA